>NW_028242121.1:0-49120 GCF_964263255.1 Lissotriton vulgaris | reverse complement strand
CGGAAGATCCTTCTCCTTCCTCGCCGCCAAGATCTGGAACACCCTCCCCGCCCATCTGCGGCAGACCCAAGACCTGCTCACCTTCAGGAAGCTCCTCAAGACCTGGCTCTTCGAACAGTGGCAGCAACCTCTCCCTCAGCGCCTTGAGACACTCACGGGTAGGTAGTTCACTTTATAGTTAGTTGTACTAACTATAACTTGCGCGCCCGCAATCCACTGCTGATGATGTCACATATTACATCATTCATGACATGGTCAGTGACATCACTGATGACATCACTGATGACATCTCAAATGACATCACTGATGACATCACTGATGACATCATCCACGTGACAATCTGATACACATCATCATACACTAGTATAACCTTTCATCACTCATTTTAAAATATAGAGTACCATATTTAAAACAATTACATACCAATTCAACTTTCTAAAAACCCACTCGCTGATTTGTAGATCTACACACACATCTAAACACTTACCTATAGATTCACATATACATGCCAAGAAAGATCAATAGAACATTATTAAATATACTTGTATACCTATATTGACATTACACACCAGCACACATCCTATTCAGTTATGCAGCCATCCTTATCACTTATGCAAACAATTGATTATACTTCCATTTACTCAGCTACATACTTATACAAACAGTACTTTATTTATTCATATACATAGTAAGTCATACTTAGTGTGTTATAAAATCACTATTATAAGTATTCTGTTTTCTATGCCTTCACTTATACAATCACTGACTCTTATACATACTTATTTAAATACAAGAACTGTCACATACGCTAGGGGGGAAACATGGCGGCCGCAGGCTAGTGCGGTACGCGCGTCCGGACAGACCGCTTCTAGCTCCGATGTGCTTCTTTCCGTCTGCCGGCGTCTGAGTCAAGCTTCGCTCAACCTCGCTGCTCCTGCGATGAGAAACGGGCAGCAAAGGCAGTAAAGGCCGAAAATCTTCGGCGGAGTTTTTGTTCCTGCTTTGTGTTTACCGGTCTGCGCTGCACCTCTGCACCTCTGCACCTCTGCACCGCTGCACTGCTGCACCGCTGCACCGCTGCACCGCTGCACCGCTACACCGCCGATGTGCTTTGGCCTGAGACCTAAATCTGGACGAGGCAGCTGACGTCCTAGAGAGAGACATCCAGCGTATACACAGAGACCCTTTCCGTCTAAAGCCTGGCAGGGTCAAACCCAGAAAGATACTGGTCAACTTTCTTACATATACATTGAAGGAGAAGATCTTGAACCTTGCATTGAAGGATAAGTCATTAAAGGCCCAGACTTCTCTTTTGAAGTCCGCTCGGATCTTTCCAAAACCACTTTAGATCGACAGCGGGAGCCTGGCCAAAGAATGGAGACGTTTAGAGCAGCTGGAGCAACTGTTCAGATGAGGTTCCCTGCCTTCTTGAGGGTGATGTATAATAATAAAATGCACAATATCCGATCCCCTCTTGAGGCCGACGAACTACTAGAATCCATTAGGGATCGTTCAAGGGGGGGAGCTAAAATCCTCTTACCTCATTGCGACAACTTGATAGGGAGAGTAGCGATAAGGTCTTAAAACTCCCAATACCTTTGGCTGCTGCCGCTTTCCTCTCTGGGAGATATGGGGGGCCCGTCCTTTCTTTTTCCCCTCCATTTCTTGTTGATGTGAGAACAACTAGGCAACAACGTAGAAATGGATATTTTGTGACAAAGGGGCTTAAGAAACAAAGAAAAAAAAATTTAAAAAGGGGAAAAAAATGAGAGGAGGAAGAAAAAAGGATAAAAAAGAAGAACATTTATGAGATTAAATACAATAGGAGGTTAGGGATTTGGCTTTTTCGTTTTCACTTTATTATTTGTTGCGTTTTGTATTATATGTTTTTGACAGTCGCCGTCTACACTAAACTCAAGCGGAGCAGGAGGGGGGGTCTGTCTGAGGATGCAAACCTGGCTATACATCTGGCCAGTGTGAATAAGGGGGGGTTTCCAGGGGTGGTGGGAGGGGGGGGCACAGGGTGGAGGGGGGAAAATTCTAAAAATCCTCATAAGTCAGCCCTTGCTAAGTCTACGAAGTATACAAAATCTTTTAACTGTTCTACTAGTATATAGTACCAGACTAAGCCCTCGCATCAGTCGCGTCTAAGGGATCAGGGTCTTCTAGGTTGGTGGATGGGATGGAGTAGGAAATTTATATGACCTCCCTGCAGTTCTTATCCTAGAACATAAATGGCCTGCGTGTGAGGAGTAGAAGACATAGAATCCTCCAATATTTGAGAGACTCCCCCGCGCAGGTCATTGTCATTCAGGAGACGCATTTACTCAAGACATAGGTTAGTGACATGTTGAAAAAACAGAAATGGGTGGACAAGTTCCTATGTACAGACCAAAATGGAAATATAAGAGGGATTTTCATTATCTTTAAAAAACAGGCAAAAGTCCAGATTCTGGACTATAAAGAGGATCACAGCTGGAGATGGCTCTTAACAAGAATATCAGCAGATGGCTGGATTTATATGTTAGTGGGTTACTACGGCCCAAACCAAGACAATCCATCTTACTTGAATACGATTCAGAACCACCTGATCACCTCCCAGGACCCGGTTATTTGGGTTGGGGACTTTAATATAGTTCTTGACAAGTCACCCAATTCCAGAACATATACATTATCTAAATCAAGGCAAACCCTAGTTGCGATAATGACACAGTTGGGTCTAGCGGACTTATGGAGGGAAAGGGCAGGCAACAAATTGGGGGTCTCTTTCCGAAACTTTAAATACAAGCATAAGTCGAGAATCGACTATGCACTGCTCAGTTATTGCCTTAAAGACTCACTGACGGAATTGGATTACCTTCCCTCCCACCTGTCTTATCATTCTGCCATTTTATTTATCTTAAAAAATGTTCAACAGACTAGACATGCCTCGTGGTCTTTTGACCACACGATCTTATTAGAAGATGAGGAAATCAGTTTTTTAGTGGCAGAATCTAAGGCATTCTTGGAAATCAATCTGGAATCCGAGGCCATAGCTATGGTGTGGGAGGCCCTGAAAGCTGATCTGAGAGGTGTATAACCAACATAGCTTCCTATAGACGGAAGGCATACAGAGAGGCAATTAAGAACCTTCAGCAAGAAATTAATTTATTAGATCAAAAGTGTGGTTTCTCCATAGGCTCTGTAGAAGAACAAGAGACGTGGGCCGAGTTGAAAGAACTGCTTGAAAACATATTACAAGACAGGGTTGCTAAGAGATGGGAGGCAAGCAAGATCTCTCATTTTGTATTTGGGGAAGCCGCAGGCAAGGTCTTGGCTTGGAAAATAAAATTGGATCAAGCAAAAAATTATATCAGGGAAATAAAACTAGAGGGCGAAGGTACATCTAGGACTTCTAATTCGGAAATTGGGAGTGCTTTCAGGGATTCTTACAAGCGATATACAAGGAGGAGACTGCGAATGACCCTGCGGCAAGGCAGTCCTGGCTGGACAAGGTCTCCCTACCAGCTCTTTCAGAATTACAGAGTAGCCATTTGGAGAGGGAAATATCAGAGGCAGAAGTCTGTAAAGCCATTGGACAACTAAAGCGTGGGAAGGCGGCCGGCCCTGGCGGCTTACCAGGAGAGCTTTATCGGGTGTTAAGTGCAGTCATAGTTCCATCATTTATGGCCCTTTTTAATAGCATTCTTCTGAAGGGGGAGGCACCCTCAGAGTCATGGAGCGAAGCAACGATTGTCCTGATCCCTAAACCAGGTAAGGACCCGACTGACTGCGGATCCTACCGGCCAATTTCGCTCCTGAATAATGATTATAAAATGTTTGCAACTATTATGTCAACTAGATTGGGGAGCGCAATTGGCTCAATAATTCATCATGATCAAAAAGGGTTCAGCCCTATCCAGATTCAAACATATACAGCTTGACAGGTGGGCTCGGGCTTTGGGTAGGAAAGGTGTCCAATTAGGGAAAATTAGCAACCTGGAACAACAGCTGGTAGAGAGACAAGAGGGAGGCAAAGAGGTGGCTATTTGGTACTGGAGTATTTCGGAGGAAGTGGATGGGGAGTTTACCCTTCCTGATGAGCTTTGGGGAGGTGATCTGGGCCTTCAATGCGAGGAGCTTTGGATAAGATCTTTCTCTCTTCTGTATAAATCTGTTAAACCAGCTTGGATGAGGTGCAACCATTTGTTCACGTTACATTGCGCTTACCTCTCTCCTTTAAGGTTATCCAAATACCAGCCAGGAAAGAGTTGTAATAAATACAATTTCCTTGAAGCATCCGACATACCTATGTTTAAGGATTGCCCTTCCATTAGCCTTTTTTGGGAAGAAGTAAAGTCTACACTGGAGTCTATCCTCAATACACCTTTATCTATTAATCTGTCACTCATAATTTTTGGGTTAGATGAAAGTGTTACCGGCCAGGCAAAGACTTTCCTTTTTTACGCAATTCTCCTGGCAAGACGGCAAATTTGCACATTTTGGGTTGATACCATAGCACCATCACATGCAGGGTGGCTAATGTCGCTATATGAAACATCTAAGGTGGACTTGGCCAGAGTATGCGGTAAACGAAATCCGTCTTTCTGGGACTTGCTGGTTCAGTAGAGATAGGATTTCCGTTTTTTTTTTTTCTTCCCCGGGTCCTATGATTATGCCAACTACACTCCATGGACCTTGGGTTATTGGTCTCCTCTGGTAGAGTAACTGGTACAACAGGTTGTAAAACACCTTTATGGAGTAATAGCTGGTCTTCCCCCCTCCCTCCTCTCCTCTATGAATTCGTCTCCCGCCATTATGTGAATCGTGTCTGGAAATAAGAGAGGTATAAACTTGTGTCTGTCTCTCAAAATAGGACACACAAGGTGGTTGGCATTTCTTGGAAAGAGGGCAAGGCAAATGAGGACCAAAAAAAGAACTGTCACATACACTGCCTTTTATATTTCTACTTTATTGGACATGTATCATTCAGAAATATATTTAATCATCATCTCACCCATAAAGATATTCACTCACCCAAACAACT
Organism: Lissotriton vulgaris; assembly: GCF_964263255.1. NCBI lineage: Eukaryota > Metazoa > Chordata > Amphibia > Caudata > Salamandridae > Lissotriton > Lissotriton vulgaris. Next base: position 44,094 of record NW_028242121.1, on the reverse strand, counting down.
GTTTCCACATGCAGTCTTAGCGTCATGTATCTAATAAATCAACTAATTACACATCTTTGGACAGTCACACACCTCCTACCCAACCACAGATAAATTCACTCTCCCATACAAATAGACACTTAACTAATTAAAAACTAATATAGAGTTTCACATAGGTAGTAACCAACTTATGCAGTACTTTACACAATAAGACACAGATTGATACAGATATTCATACACTTTAATCACCTTGCCATATATTTAGGGAGACACTTTAAATTAGTCATTTAGGCAGTTAATCACACTACTAATAAATTCTTCATACAGGCATTAAAACTTCCACTCATTCTTCAATGCAAACTTCTATATATATATAATACTTATTTAAATATCGAACCAAACCACATTCACTGGATGATGTCATCAGTGATGTCATCAATGATGTCACTGACCATGTCATCAATGATGTAATATGTGACATCATCATCAGTGGATTGCGCGTGCATGAGTTATAGTGAGTACAACTAACTATAACGTAGGAATTTCGATGGTTTTGTACGAGTGAAATGTCCAGCTAACTATAACACCCCTAAAACCTATGGTTATTTCAGTGAATATATATTACTTACTGGCAGTCGCCAGTAGGTAGTTATAGTTAGGACCTAGTTACAATAGGAAAATCGCAACATTCTATTCCCAATAACTTTGGCGCCGATTGACAAATCTTCGTGAAATTTTCAAAACTTATGGTCCGCTTGGGTCTGCTCCTATCTTGAAAGTTGTGGGGTGATTCGGCAAGCGGGGGCTGAGAAAAAAGGAGGGTCCCAAAACATGTTTTCTCCATGCAATTTTTCATAGGAAACTTTAGACACAGCTACAGCCTGAACTGCAAAACGGAATTACATCAAATCTGGCACAAAGGTAGCCCTTGGTTCAGAAAGAGCCCTTCTTGTTAAATGGTGTAAATCCATTCAGTAGTTCATGAGAAATTAGAAAAAGAAAAAGTTTCAATATCTGGGCAGAGCCTAACCACACATCTCATTGTGAGAGCTGATTGACTGTCAGCACTTCATCCAAGAAGTGTTGGCAGCCATCTTGGGACCAATATACATGATAGCACCTCATTAAACAGCATTGCAATTAATAGAAGGTTTTAAGACTTTAGTTACAATATAAATCATTTGTTGATGGTACCATACTAATTTTAGGAAGTGTGGTGTGTTCTAAGGTGATTTTACCATCTGAAAAAGCCTTCTAATGGGATATCATTAATCATGTTTGAGAGAAAACTATTTTCTCATGCTTTTCCCACAGAGGTTTGGAAGTGATCTACAAGCTAAACTGAGAGCATATTTTCTGTAAATTCACATTATCTTTCTCAGTCATGTGAGACTGAAGTCTGACAGTCTCAGTAAAGCATGTACATCCAGCAAGGGCAGAGACTGTCAGTTGATTCCTTTGTGTTCTTCCGCAGCTTCCCAGCGTGTTCTAAAGAACAACTAGAGCGCTAATAGTCTAACTTAAGATGAAAGTATGGCGCACATGAAGCAATCTTGATTGGAATAAACTGATAACACTTAAAACATTTAATTTAAAAAGGAACACAATGAGGAGGTTCATTTTGCCATAGAAATTACGATAAGTGCTGAAGAAAGAAAAATTAGGGCTCATTTTGAGTGACTTCTCAAATCCTCTTCTATTTCATTAAAAAGGTCTGACATGTAGACTGAAACATGCACTTTCAATACCAGCAGCAGACTTCCCTGGTGAGCAGTAGCTTTACTACAGTGATCTAATAAGCAACTAGAGTGCTAACATTCAGAATTTATGGCAAATGTCTGACATATCTGAATACATTCTTGATGGAATCAAAGTGAAAAACTGAAAGCATTTTCTACTAAGGAGACTGCAGTAAATGAGGAAATTGGGAAATTTCATAACAAATAAACCTCCCAAGAGAGCCACCAGAGACAAAATAGCCCAAATGTAGCACAAATATCACCCAGATGTAGCCCACATGTAACCCAATGAAGAAGTCTGCAAAGCACTTTTTATTTTTTGTGTTTTTGCAGTTTTATATAGTGCAGACTTGTCAGGTATTGGAGTGCTTTACGTGAGCATTGGTTACATCACACAATAACAAATTCATTTTGGTTTTAGACATGGGGAGATTAAGTGATTTGACCAGAATCACAGAATGTCGAGCTGAAGCAGAAACTCCAAACTGGTTCCCCAGTTGCAAAGTCTGCAGCTCTGGAAGTAACACCACATCCTCTCCCCCAAGTGCAACATTTTATCAAGTGGTCGACTGGATAAAAAAACATTAAGATAACAAATAATTTAAAAGTGCTTTGTCGCTATTTGAAAACTCAGAAAATAGGTCCTCGTTATAGATTTTTAGAGCACTAACCATAATTTTGATGCAAATAAGACCCTCTCATACATATAATTTCTAAAGGAAATGCGTCAAGGTATTACAGTTTTGATTACATCAAGATGACCTCAGGCGTTCCACACTTTTGTAATAAACATAGATTGTTAGCAATCTAGTTGTTCATTAAGATACTGTTGAGAGGCAGAGGCCAGGGGCACATACTCTGAAAATTGAAAGCAGGTAGGAGGGTACAGAGGCAATATTTTGACCACACTGGGCAGGCAGGAACGGCAGTGGCAGCACAACAGACTATGGAGGGCAGTGGAAAGGGGGGCAGGGGCAACAAACCAACAATACAGGACTGGCATGAAATGCTGTGGCAATATAATAGACCATTGTGGGCAGAAGGAAGAGGCAGTGATAGTACAACCATACATGCCAACAGGCCCAATTCAGCCAGGAAACGTCCAATGTTTTTAAGCCCAAATGGGCTTTATTTGATCTATCTCCTGTATACAATCCCCTCTTTTTCAATGTAAGTCAAAGGGGAAAATCAATACCCCAGTTTTTTTTTCAAAATCTCCTTCTTACCAATTTAAAAATGTTAGCAAGTATGGTACATTGGATCATGGAAGGCAGGAGAAATTGGGGTAGGGATATGGACTTGGATAACAGAGGACATGAGGGACATGGAGAGGCGCAGCAAACTGACCCTACAGGGCAGGCACCAGGGTTTACAGCAGCATAATACACCAAACAGGGCATGCAGGACGGGTGTACAGCACAACAATCCATAGAAAGCAATAGGGAGGGGACAGGACCAGGCACATGGACAACAGAGAACAGAGGGGAAAGGGGCAATGGGTGCTAGCTGACCATAATGGACAGACAGGAGAGAAAGCAGCAGCATAACGGATGATAAAGGGCAGGAGGAACGGATCAGGGGCATTACTATGGAACATACAAGCCAGGAGGGAGGGAATAGGGGTCTGCACATGGAAACAGAGGGCTGGGGGCAAGGGGGCAGGGCAGGAGCAGAAAGATGACCTTGGAGGTCAAGCAGGATGAGCACTAGAAGCAAGACACACCATGGAGAGCAACAGTGAGACTATAATGGCATACACACAGACCATGGAGGGAAGGTGTGAGGGGGTCAGGAGCAGCTAGCTGACCACACAGGGAAGGTGGGAGGGGCTGTGGAACCACAAAAGACCATGCATGGCAAGCGAGAGGATTAGTAGCAGAACAATGGCTATGATGGGCAAGAAGGAGGATGCAGGGGCATGCACAAAGGACCATGGAGGATAGAAGGGAGTGCCATGACCTGAGCACAGACAAGAGAGTTCAGGGGAATGGGCCTCACAACAGATCATGCGGGGCAGGCAGGAGGAGCAGTTGCGGCACAACAGACCAGGGAGTGCAGAAGGGTGTGGCAGTAAAATTGACAATGGGGGACAGGAGGAAGGGGATAGGGGCATGGAATGTAGACAGGCAGGGTGGAGGTGGCAGGGACAGGTTACAATCATCTGACAATGTTAGGCAGGCGGGAAGGGAGTGGCAGCTCAACAGAACACTCAGAGTAGATAGGAGTGGCAGGTCCATGGAATATGGTGGGCAAAAAGGAGGGAGCTGGGGCATGCACACAGACATCAGAGGGCAGGGGGAAGGAGAATAGGGGCAGCAAGCTAAGCACAGAGGCTAAGCAGGAGGTCAATGATGGGGCATATAACTTGGCAATGGAGGGCAGGAGGAGTGGATTGGTACATCATGCTAAATGGAGGGCAGTGGCAGCACATCAGACCATGCATGGCACTCACCATACACTACTAATGCATTCTTTCAGTCAATCATGCTACATACATATATTCATCCAAACTTTCACACATTACCTGGCAATTATAGTTCTTTCTTTAACCAGATAAGGTAGTTCTGATAAGAACTTTTTTTTCTTTTGTACTTTTTTTGTTTTATTGAACAATTTTGAATTTTGGGGTGTTTTTTAAAAAAAAGAACAAAAAAAGAAGAAATAAAATAGGAAACTTTCGGAATTACTTTTCATTCTAAAGACAACAACAAAAATAATTAACAACGATGGTTGCGTTGTGCAGCACAAACTGCATCCACCCACTGCTCACCAAAGCATATAGGTTTCTTTCACTTCATGCAGTGTTGCTCGAGAAAGGCGAATTCAGGCCTAATGTCCATTGCAGGTGTTCCTGAGGACGCTCCAGACGTACTTGCCTCAGCAGGTGAGGGGTTCAAAGCAGCTTACCTCATTTCCTCCTGTGTAAGATTGAGAGGATGTGTGGTCCGGAGGTGCTTGTACATAGAAGCAGTGCCAAAAGAGTATTTTTTTCACTGCCTCTTGACAGGACTCGGTCACAAATTTTGCACGTCACCTTTCTCGCAATTACTTTCTTCTGTCCAGGTGGAAAAGTGAAGAGTTTCCACATGACAGATTCCGGCATCTGTGGATGTGGTGCCTCCTGCAAGAATTCTTCTTTAGAAGATACTTCCTCCTGCTGCTGCTGTCCAGATGCCATTTTGTTTGATATTTTTTTTAAAACACCAAAAAAATTATTAAAATGGGTGGGGTCCTTCAATATTTATAGTGGGAAATGTTAGGTACCAATTAAATCTTTTTTTGAGGTCACATGGGCTCAGTGCACTCTGCGCTCACGAAGCACGCACCCTATGCGACTTCGCAAAAATATATTTAAAAATAATATGTTTATTATAAGTACAAATATATTATTTTTATGAATAGCTTAGATAATCTCTTGCCGTAATATGTATATTAAAGACACATACATATCAAATTCTAATTCAAAAAGCTTTATTTCGATATACAAAGTAATATCATAAAAGCATACATTGTTAAGAACAAATATAAGTCGCAAAGTGCCAGTGTGTTTCCATTATGGGTACACCATGTATTTTAAAAACAGGGGTATGATCACAAAGTGGCAAGTGCATTTAAAAAGCAAGAAATAACAATAGGACAGTCATGTACATTAAAATTTAATGGGTTGAAAAGCTCTAAGATACATAAATACATATGATATGTTACATCGAGTTCCTAAACTTTACCAAAAGTTTCAGAAATTTAGCTAGGGTGTGGACCACTTCCATATTTTCTAGCCATTGTAGTCTAAGGAAAGCGTTTCTACAAGATCGGAGGCCCCACTCCTTAAAAATTGGTTTAAGTAGGATCTTTCTTGAAACCTCATAACATTTACAAAATAAAATAAAGTGCATATTAGTTTAGGGGCGAGATCATCACAGGGGCAGGGCGGTAAGTCTCTCGACCAGTCATACCAGGCTGGGAAAGTAATTAAGCGGAAAAAAAAAGGAAAAAAAGGTCTCAGTCTAAACCTTGCGAGAAGCATTCTAATATAACAATTCAGATCACTTGCAAGGTACAATTGGAGTCCCTGTTCTATGGTGATTTGCTGATAAGCTAAAACTGATTTTTTTATTTTTTCCGTGGACAATCTTTTATTCGCTAGATGGTCCATTGCCAATTTACGCAGGACTTTCCTCTGCATCGTTTCCATGCTAGATGGGTTCTTAAGAAACTCGGGATGGCCAATCTCGGTCAACATTGCTTCCACAAAAGACAGCCATTTAATTTGCCTTATACCATCAAGGTTTAGGCAGTCAGATATTATATTGCGATTAAAGGCTGTCTTGGGAGTAACCCACAGCTTATGCCATAGCAGGATAGGCTCAGTCATTATAATATCGGAGATAAAGGGAAGACCCAGTTCTATGTGTACAAATTAACTAGCTGTGGATTTAGGGACCCCCAGGAGGTATCTGAGAAAACAATTTTCGGATTGCTGAATTGAAATAGAAGTATCAATCCCCCAGATACCAGAGCCATAAGTGGCCGTGGATACACATTTAGCCTTATATATTACAATCAACTCCTTGACGGGTCTACCCCCAATTTTAGCTGCAAAATTCTGCAAAGCTCCAATCGCCCTAGAGAATGCTAATTTTCTAGTTTTAATTGCTGTATGCCATGAGCACTTCTTGTAAAAAGAAATCCCAAGATAGGGGAATTGGTCTGTAGTCTCTATCCTTCTACCCTCGAGGAAAATGGGACAAGGTACTTTCTTTGTTCCACAGGACATGGAAAAGGTTTTTGATACATTAACCTTAAGTCCCTTTGCCCTCATAAAAAGTGTAAACTTTGAGACAGCCCTCTGTAGGCCCAGCCTGGTTTGCGACATGATGGCAGCGTCGTCCGCATATAAGAGGATTGGGACAGGATGGCCCTGGACTGAGGGGTAATCATATTGAAAACTCTTAAGGTGGTCGCCAATAGAATTAATATAGAGGGAGAAGAGTAGGGGCGCTAAAATGCACCCCTGTCTCACCCCCCTCTTGATGGAGAATCTTGACGAGCACTCCCCTCGTTGTCCAAAGCGCACTCTCGCCCCAGTATCCCTGTATAATTCCTTAATGAAGTTAAGAATTGAAGGTTCCATACCCAGGTCCTCAAGTGTGGACCATAACTGATTATGGTAAACACAATCGAAGGCTGAACTCAAATCGATAAAAGTAATTAAAAGGTTCCCCTTCTTAGCTTGGGTATACTTAGAAATTAAAAAGTACAAATTTAGACTCTGCTCAACCGTTCCCATACCAGGGCGAAAGCCATACTGAAAGATCGATAAAATGTTGCCATCTTCAATCCATTGTTGCACACGCTTTAAAATAATGCGGCCAGCTACCTTCATTAAGGTAGCTGGCCGCATCAAGGAGGGAAATCGGACGATAGCAAGATGGATCGTGCCTGTCCCCCTTTTTAAATATAGGAACAACTATCGCCTCAGACCACGTTGCGATAAGTCCATAGGTGTTAGCGCAATTCATCACGATGGTTAGTAATGGGGCCCAGAGATCAATTTCAGCTTTAAAAACATCAATAGGTATTGCATCCGGGCCTGGTGCCTTGCCTGGAGGGCTATCCCTTATGGCCAGAGTGACCTCCTCGCAAGTAAAAACAATATCCAAGGGGAGGGTTCCCAGGCAGGATCGACTATTATCGCAAGGTGTGATAAGAGCAGGGGGAGGTAAATGAGTGGGGAGTGAATTATCATACAGATTTTGGAAATGGGCCACCCAAGTATCCCCATTATAGCTATATCCATTGGCTCAGAATTTTTGTCCCGGACAGAGGGGGCGTTTACAGCCTTCCAAAAGGCAGTTGCATCCCTATTTTCAGAGGCAGATATTAATGCTTGCCAGGCCTCATGTTTCAGGGTTTTCTCCCTAATCTTAATTGCACAGCGATACAGCTGTCTGGCCTGTCGGACCTCGCGTGGGGATCTAGGTGTGGCGTGTAAGGCCTTTTTTAGGGTTTTTAGCGCAGATGTGCAGTTCTTATCAAACCACCCTTTGGGTTTGTTAGGCCCTGACCTGAACTGAGGGGAGAGTAGCTGTTTTAAAGATGCTTGTATCCTTGAAAAAGAATCCAAGATTTTTAAGGGGTCTTCCAAGGGAGATAAACAAGTATCAATCTCTTCCTTTCTTGCCATAAATAATTTATCAAGGAGCCCTACGGGGTTAACCTTATCCAATTTAAGGGTGTAACCGTTGGTGCGCCCGACGGAAATGGGTTGTTGATAGGTGGGGTAGTTGTTCCTAGGTGCCTGCTTATGTAAGGGCTTGTTAATAGTAAATGCAATTGCATAATGGTCGCCATAAATATCATCTAAAGTTTTTCATGATGACAATAAATGGGCGTGTGTTTTGGCGAAAAGCGTAAAATCTATCACAGTGTTGCAACCCCTCCCATGAAACGTTGGCTGAAATGGTACGGAAGGTGAGCATAAGTCGTTAACATATGACAAATTAAAATGAGTGAAATGGTTCGGAGTATCATCCAAAAGGGACCCAAGGCAGCAAATTCCCTTCAGGCCGTGCTGGCAAATATTGCAATTAAAATCACCCAACCAAGCAAGGACACACTCCCCATTTTCGAATTCTTTTAGAGTGATAATTGTGTGACTCAGTTCATCTACAATTCGCGATACATTTTCTAAGGGCACATTATTATAGAAATGTATTAAAATCATATTAACTGAGTTACCCCATCTGATCATAACGACCTGATACAATTCAGTGGGAATATGTTTCAACACAGTGAGTCCACTAGAGATACTAACATACACACATACATATCATTTTAGAACACAAAATTTTTTTGCGGGAGTCGCACACCCAGCATGCCCCAGCACACTAACGCGGGACCTGCCACCGTGCAAGCATTGCGTACGGTAATGCGCATGTGTCGCAAATGCGCGGGAGCAGGAGTCGCAGATTGGCCGCATACCAATTGCGCACATCACGTAATATTAAAGGTATATGATGTAACTGAAAAAACACGCAGCCGTCGCACACCGTAAGCGGATCCTTCATGACTTTTCTAAAATGGCGGCTATAATCCGTGCACCTACCGTGAGGTGTACGCTTTGGGTGTGCGACTCTGAAAATTTTTAGGAAAAAAAAGAAAATAATATAAATATATTAAAATAACGAAATAAAACAAAAAAAATTCAACAATATTTCAGTGTGAATTAATTTTTTTTTTTTTTGTTGCAATTTTCAGAAAAATATATAATGGTATTTAATGAATAAAACATTTTTAAATAAACAGTTAAAAAAACTGCAGAAAATGTGTACAAAAAATAGGTATAACTACTATTACACTTAAAAATTTGCATTTAAAAAACCTTTGAAATTCAATGAAAAAAACAACGGTTTCAGAGACTTTATAGTAAAAAATTAGCATTTAAAAAAAGCTTTGAAATTCACAGAAAAAACCATAGGTTTCAGGGGAGTTATAATTAGCTGGACATTTCACTTGTAGAAAACCATGGAAATTCCTCCCTTATAGTTAGTTCTGCTAACTATAACCCACGCACTCGCAATGCACTGCTGATGATGTCACATATTACATAATTCATGACATGGTCAGTGACATCACTGATGACATCACTGAAGACACCTCAAATGACATCACTGATGACATCATCCACGTGACAACATGATACCCCTCATCATACACTAGTATAACCTTTAATCACTCACTGTAAAATACAGAGTACCATATTTGAAACCATTGACACACCAATACCAGTTACTACATACCCACTCACTGATTCCTAAGTCTACACACACAACTACCCATTCAACAACAGAATCACTTATACATGCAGTCACTAATTAATAGAACACTATCAAATGCAATTATACACATATATAGACATTGACACATCAGCAGTCATCTTAGTCGGTTATGCAGTCATCCTACTCACTCATAAAAGAAATTAATCACACTTACATTTACTCACTTACACAATTATACACACAACACCTCATTTATTCAAACACATAGTAACTCATAAGTAATATGTTAAAAAATCACCATTACAATTATACACTCATTCATATAGTTACTCTCACAATCACCGACTCTTACAAATACTTATTTATATACACCAACTCTCACATAAAATGCCTTTTATTTTTTTACTTTGTTGAGGATGTATAACTAAAACATATATTTGCTCACCAACACACAAATAAATACATGTAAACACAAAACACCTGAGCACACCAATATCATTATTTCTGTAATCCCCCAAAAAACATATAGGTATTTCTCCAATCAGTCTAGCAGTGTCTCAACACCCTGTATACTAAGGATCCGTAATGTCACAAAGAAAGTAGTAAAGTAGTCCAATCAAGACTTCTGTATTAAATAAATGGATTGCCGATGCACTCTAATTAAAGTATATAAATAGTTAAGTAACACTGTCACAACAAATTCAACACAAAATGACAGAAGTCTTTAAACAGAACTCCAGCAGAAGAGTAAATCTTGGAGTCTTTAATGAAGTATACAGCCAGCCGACACGTGTTTCATCGCACTCGCGATTCCTCAGGGCTAGATGGCCGTGTAAACGTCAGGAGGTCGCTCAGCTGGTGATAATTCCGACCCAGCCGGGCCCGTGACCAATGGCACTCGGTATGAGTGTATGCGACGAGGGTTACAATCCTTGATTATATTCGTGGTATCGCAGTATCTAAAAGGCTCGGAGGTCACAAAATCTCGAGATTAAGTCTTATCTTATCCTCGAACAGAGTGCTGTTCTATTCCCATGTATCTGTTTGCGTTAAGGTTCCGGTTGTGGTTCCCAAACAACGTAGACCCCAGGCCGTGTAAGGCTCTGCGGAAACGTAAAGCGCGTCCATCCTATAGGACGCGCTGTACGTTTCCGCGGAGCCTTACACGGCCTGGGGTCTACGTTGTTTGGGAACCACAACCGGAACCTTAACGCAAACAGATACATGGGAATAGAACAGCACTCTGTTCGAGGATAAGATAAGACTTAATCACGAGATTTTGTGACCTCCGAGCCTTTTAGATACTGCGATACCACGAATATAATCAAGGATTGTAACCCTCGTCGCATACACTCATACCGAGTGCCATTGGTCACGGGCCTGGCTGGGTCGGAATTATTACCAGCTGAGCGACCTCCTGACGTTTACACGCCATCTAGCCCTGAGGAATCGCGAGTGCGATGAAACACGTGTCGGCTGGCTGTATACTTCATTAAAGACTCCAAGATTTACTCTTCTGCTGGAGTTCTGTTTAAAGACTTCTGTCATTTTGTGTTGAATTTGTTGTGACAGTGTTACTTAACTATTTATATACTTTAATTAGAGTGCATCGGCAATCCATTTATTTAGACAAGTGGTAGTCTTTCTACTTAACCGAGTGGTTAAAGGTTTGTCCACTCGCCGATTAGCACCTAGGACATTAATTTCTTTGAAATCTGTGTGCGTATAAACTGGCAGTGCACCCATCTGTAACGGATTTAAAAACCTCCAGAATCCCTACAAGATTTCTGTATTGATGTCTGCTTTTAATTTTCACAGTTCACAAATAGCACCACAGCAGCCGACGCGCGTTTCACCCACAAGGCTTTTTCAAGGCTGCAAGGAAGATGTTTATAGGTGTCTATCAGACAGTGTGTCAATTTCTGTCTTATCGAAACATTTTTCAATCAGCTGTTGGCATGCAAAATCCCTTGTGGTTAAGAACATGAAACACATTTCTATACAATTTGTGAAATCAAAAATGTGTAACACCCTTGTGGACAATGTCTCCCAGAGACAGTCTATTTATGCTGGTGGAAAGAACAGAGGTAGTGCAGAGGTGATGCAATTTGGGCAAAACCCTAATGAAATACACAGTCCTCGCATCCAAAAAATGGTGCGATGATGTATCGTTTCTGTGTTGTGGGTCTATTTAGATTCATACACCATGCCCATCACCCAGTGCATATGACATGCACCTGGTTTTGTCATATGTCTCACCTTTGATTGATTATTCCAAGACCCATGATTGTAAAGTTTCCATGAAAATACGTATCTCTTGTGGTTAGGTGTTAGCCCGGATGTTTTTAAACGCAGTCGCAGTTCAATAGAAAAAATTTGCGATCCTAATGGCATTCTGCGAAAACAATGCCATAATGTGTGTTAAAATTGGCCAATTGCAATTTTAATTATATTCCGGCTATGAACACATCTGTGCCTCATATTCTCTTATAAATTGGCCAATTCTGCACTCTAGTGATCTGTATTTATTCAATGGATGTGCGCAAGTATCATTCCATTTGTTATAAAACAAAAGGTTTTTTTATGACTAAAATGGCCAGCTAACTATAACTGGTGTGAAACCTATGGTTTTTTTCAGTGAATTTCAAAGGTTTTCAAATGCTAATTCCTAACTATAACGTGTGTGAAACCTATGGTTTTTTCAGTGAATTTTCAAGGTTTTGTAAATGGTAATTCCTAACTATAACGTAGTTGAAACCTATGGTTTTTTCAGTGAATTTCAAAGGTTTTTTAAATGGTAATTCCTAACTATAACATGGCTGAAACCTATGGTTTTTACAGTGAATTTCAATGGTTTTGTAAATGATAATTTTTAAATGTAATAATTGTTAAATTTTTTATACTGATTTACTACATTATTATAAATTATTTATTTTTAGATATATTATTTTTTAAATTACATTGCATATTTTTATTATAAATTGAAAAAAAAGTGTTTTTACACCTCTGTGCAATGCAGCCCCCTGGCGTGTTTGCAGAGGGGGAACTAATTCCCCTTGCATACTGGGGGTCCCTGGGGACCAACTAGCCCACCTGGAACCTCCAGTATGCGCCAGGGGGCTGCAATGCAGAGAGGTGTAATGAGGCCACACCCTTTTTACACCTCTGTAACGCAGCCCCTGGGCGCCTTTGCAGAGGGGGAACTAATTCCCTGGGGGCCAACTAGCTGACCTGGAACCTCCAGTATGCGCCAGGGGGCTGCATTGCAGAGAGGTGTAATGAGGCTATGCCCCTTTTTACACCTCTCTGCAACGCAGCCCCCTGGCGCGTTTGCAGAGGGGGAACTAATTCCCATTGCATACTGGGGGTCCCTGGGGACCAACTAGCCCACCAGGAGCCTCCAGTACATGCCAGGGGGCTGCATTGCTTTGCCCCGGGGCATTGTGGGTGGATTGGGACCCCCCACACACTTCTTTATCACTATGCCCCCGCGATTTGGTCCCCCCCCCCCCCCGGGGTAATTTGAAAAAAACATACCGGGTTTAGAAAAAAGATTGGGGCCTTGGGGGTCCTTGTGGAACCACCTGGGCAGGCCTAGGGGGTCAGGGTGTTTCTATCCTGCCCCCTTTTTGTGTTCTACACGTTTTTTTTTCTGCTTTCTTGTGCCTCGGTCTACTGAGCACAAGATGGCTGCCAACACTTTCTGGTTTGGAGTGTTGACAGCCAATGAGCATTCTGCTTTCTCGGAAAGGTACGCGCACCGTATGCGTACCGTACGGGTACGTACGCGAACCCATTCGCGCACGGTATGCGCACCCCGCAATTTTTATTTTTTTAATTTGCCCTTGGGGGTCCTTGTGGGACCACCTGAGCAGGCCTAGGGGGTCAGGGTGCTTCTACCCTGCCCCCTTTTTGAGTTCTACACGTTTATTTTTCTGCTTTCTTGTGCCTCAATCTACCGAGGCACAAGATGGCTGTCAACAATTTCTGTTTTGGTGTGTTGAGAAACAGTGGCAGCCAATCAGTGATGAAAGATTTTACTGGTGTATGAAAAGGTGTATGTGATTGTCACGTGGATGATGTCATTTGAGATGTCATCAGTGATGTCACTGACCATGTCATGAATGATCTAATATGTGACATCATCAGCAGTGCATTGCGGGTGCACGAAATATACTTAGTCCAGCTAACTATATAGGAGCAATTTCAATGGTTTTGTATGAGTGAAATGTCCAGCAAACTATAACACCCCTAAAACTTTTTTGGAGTGAATTTCAAAGGATTATTCAAAGCTAATTCCTAACTATATAAGGCCTGAAACCGATGTTTTTTTTAGTGATTATATATATATATATATATATATATATATATATATATATATATATATATATATATATATATATATTTTACTTTGTTTCTTCTTCCCACGATTACCACAGATGAAGTCACGGCACAGCAACAGGTTAGTTCACAGATTTTATTTACACACCATGTGCAAAATAACGTGCATCAATAAATGGACGGTCTACGCGTTTCGGCTCCTTGCCTTCAACTGGACCATAGAGTCCTCTAGTCTAGACCTCATTTTAAAATAGTGCTAAGTGTAAGTACCCTCTTCCCTTTCCTTGGTCATCTAGACCAACAACCCTGCACAGTTGTTCCAGGCCGGCACATTCCGATAGCCATTTTACATTTCTATATTTTCGTGAAGTACTCGTATTAAATCAAACCTTACAAACCACAGTATAATATGTACATATTTACATTTTTACAATTGTAATCCCCTTTTCCTTATGTACAGTTCAAATTTTATAATCATTGTCTGATTACATGATGTTTCTCTATTTTCGGTGAAGTACTCTATTAGTTCCACCGATATATATACAATATTTCACATATTCATAATTGATATCCCAATCATTATTTCACAAATATGTACATATTCAGTTGATCCTAATATATATATATATATATATATATATATATATATATATATATATATATATATATATATATATATATATATATATATAACCTACTGGCAGTCGCCAGTAGGTAGTTATATTTGGGATTTTTTTCAATGCAAAATCTCAAAATTCTATTGTGAATAACTTTGGCGCCGGTTGACGAATCTGCCTGAAAATTTCTTCAAATTTGCCTCGCGAAGCCCCGGTCCTTCCTTGGAAGTTTGGGGGGGATTCTTCAAGCGGGGGCCGAGATGAAAGGGGGGTCCCAAAACGTGTTTTCCCCATGTTAATTTCCATAGGGCGGTCGACCTCACTTTTAGCCCGAACGGTTGAATGGATTTACACCAAACTTGGCAAAATTGTAGAGACTGGTAGACTGATGTGCCTTTGCTATGTCTCAAGAATGGTGCTCCAGTGGTTTTGGAGTAATTTAGGTTCAAAAATATATATATATCTATGGCCGCGCCCCGATACGCACACCGGGGCGCGCTCCGGGCGCCCCACGCGAGGTGCGCACGGAAAGCTGATTGGCTCTCGGGTGTCTGTAAACATTCGAAACAGTCCGGAGCGGCCGCCATCTTGTGTCTCGAAAGGATCGAGACGCAAGAGGTGGCAAAAACAAAGGGGGAAATGAACATAAGGGGGCAGAGTAGACCCCCCCTGACCCCTAGGTTTGATGTGGGGGCTATAAAAGGGCCATCAGTGGTGTCATCAGTGATGTCATGAGTGATGTCACTGACCATGTCATGAGTGATGTAATATGTGACGTCATCAGCAGTGCATTGCAGGCGCGCAAGTTATAGTGAGTCCAACTAACTATAACGTGGGAATTTCAATGGTTTTATGTCAGTAAAGTTTCCAGCTAACTATAAATGGTGTGAAACCTATGGTTTTTTCAGTGAATTTAATAGGTTTTTTAAATGCTAATTCCTAACTATCACGGGTGTGAAACCTATGGTTTTTTCAGTGAATATATATATATATATATATATCAGGAAACACTCCACCGAGCCGACAAGGCATAAAAGACAGACTGCGTCCCACAGTGGTTACAAAGTGTGTTCAATCCAGCAGGCTGATATTACTCAAACTTTAACTGCTCAAATACACAGATATTTTATGATAACCAACTTCGTACATGGAAATGACATTGCAATTAATATTCAACGCAACAATGAATAGAAATACCTATGTCAGTGTCAATACTGTATATGTGGTATTATGTCATTCACACCTGTGTATATTCGACATGCTCAGGTACAACATTACTGGTAACCTTGAAATGTAACCAAGGACTAAAGATTCTACGTCATATTCCACCGTAATAATCAGTACTGTCAACACCAGATAGATTTCGATGACTCCTTTAAAGTGCAGTGCTGTAAGTGCAAAAAATACAAAGTGCAATTTGAAAAGTTCCTCATTTCAGGGAAAGGGCAGAGAGAGCTCCTAAACAAACGAAAACTTTTTGTTTGTAAACATGATGTTCAATAAATAACAGTACCAATACTTGATATTAATATGGCAGCAGTGAATAAGAATATCTTCAAACATTGGCAAAATATAAATTCATTTTATGACTCTAGAATAAGACCCAATTTGTGCAATGTCGCCAATAAATAATGAAAAATCACAAATTCATACCAATATATAAATACATGATAAAACCAAAATTCATCGACCATCATAAAACAGGTCTAATAACCCTAATAACAACCTGTAAAATCCTAGGGTGGCAAATTAAGCACAAAACTAAGATCAGTATGTTATTATTACTCTGATAAAAGAGGTAAACTCCAGTATGTCAACCAGTGTGCAGATCAAATAATCCCCACCTTATTAAAATGTGAGTATAATCTTAAAGATAATGGTGTAAATCCTCACAAATATTAAGGCCCCTAGGTGTCTTGGTGTCAAGCTCTAATATATACCTTTTTTCCAGTTGTCTCAGTAATTTCTCACTATTGCCTCCCCTCTTGTTGACAGGGACGCTGTCAATGACATAGTACTGGTGGACACTAAGATTTTTACCGTGTTCCTGTTTTACATGTCTAGCAACTGGATACGTGGGGTCTGACTTGACCGTGGCCCTTAAGTGCTGCAAGATTCTGGCATGCACTTGGAGTTTAGTGCTGCCAATGTACTGCAGCCCACATATGTATTTAACCACATACACAGCATGATCTGTCCTGCACGTGTAGTGCCCCCCCCCCATTTTAATGGGGACCTTTGAAAATGCACTAACATACGTTTTTGTATTAACTCCAAACTTGCAGGCTCTGCAAGTACTGCACTTAAAAAAGCCAGTATTAGCAGAGAGCCAAATCCCTTTACGGAAAATCTCAGGATTGGTTCTAACCAAATCACTCCTCATGGAGTAGGCCTTACGATAAGTAAAATTGGGTTTGGACGTTAAAACTCCATTTAAAACATTATCGGTTAACACTATAGGCCACTCCCTATTGATGATTTTCTTAATCGTTTGTGATTGTTTACTATAGGTGGAGATAAATTTGAAGTTGTTCTCAGGTGTCTTATCCTGGATTCTGTTAACACTCTCAGCAGTAAAATTACCATTGCTGGCTGTATCCTGCGGAGTTTTGTGGAGTAGGGTAGACCTATCTTTTTTATTGGCCTTGGTCATGCTTGATCTAATTTGTGAGCATTATACCCTCGTGCTAATAGTCTATCGTTAGCAGATTCCTGGGCCTCTCTCAGAGCCTGCTCGGAACTCCATGCCCTCCGTACACGTAAAAATTCACCATAGGGTAAACTTGCGATTGTGTGATGCGAATGGAAGCTGGATGTATGCAACACCGTATTGCCTGTTGTGGGTTTCTGGTACAGACAAGTTTGGATTGTCTCATTTTCTATTGTGACTTGAATGTCAAGAAAATTGGCTAACCGGGGATCAATGTCAAATGTGAACCTCAAGTTGAGTGTATTGTCATTGATAGTGTTAATAAATCTTTCAGCCTCCTCCCGACTGCCTTTCCAAACAATAAAATCATCATCGATGTATCGCCACATATGCATCACATGTCTTGAATAAAGTGTTGGTGCTCAATTTTGAGGACATGCTCCTCCCACCAGCCTACATGTAAACATGCATAGCTGGGGGAGTAGCATGCCCCCATTGCCACGCCCTGTTTTTGCTTATACACCTTTCCATCAAATATGAACAAATTGTTATGTAAACACCAATGTATCATCCGGAGTAACATCTTATTATGTTGATACAATGCAATGTTGCTGCGTTTAAGAAAATGTTCTATTGCACGTAGCCCGTCTTCGTGCTTGATGCAGGTATAAAGCGAAGTGATGTCGAGTGTTAAAAGCATAAAATCCTTGCACCATTGCACTGATTCCAATTTGGCCGAAAAGTCTCGAGAGTCCTGCAGAAACGTAGGTAACGTGACCACGAACTCTTGTAAAAAATTGTCAACGTATCTCGATGTGCTTTTGAAAGTGCTATTCATCGCCAAGATAATGGGACGTCCCTGTAAAGGATCTAAGCCTTTATGGACCTTGGGGATAAGATAGAACGTGGGCAAAATAGGGTGTTCATTGAATAAAAATTTGAATTCATCTTTAGAAATTAAGCCCTCCCGTTGCCATCTGGACAGTTCGTTCTTGTAGTCACCATGAATTTTCCTTACCATGGACCCATTACTTAGTTCGTAGCACTGAATATCATTCAAATGTTTAAAAGCTTCCGTTCTATACAAATGTTTATCCCAAAGCACAATGTTACCTCCCTTATCTGCATTACTAATTATCACAGAGTCATTCCTCTTTAATTTCTCCATCAGTTGAAAATATTCCTTCTCTTTGCCTTGTGGTTTCTTTTTAGCTTTGCATGTGTGTGTATAAAGATTTCTGAGTTCATCCGTAACTCGTTCATGGAATATATCCACTGCATCCCTTGGCATTGTTGGAACAAAATTAGAAGGAGCTCGGAATGGGCTATTGCCAGCTGAGTTGATGTTGATGTCTTCACATCTTGCTACTTCTTGTGTATCGAACAGTTCTGAGTTAGATCCATGCGCACCCAGATCACGTAGGGTTCTTAACAGTGGAATCTCACGCGCTGTAAGGACAGATGCCCCTGTTGTCGTTGGTCTAGGAATGCTGTTTTTTTTCCTGTCCATGATTCTTGATAGTATAATCTTTTTTCAATTTCAGTTTACGGATGAACTTAAATACATCCACACGAGTCTGTACAAAGTTAAAATTGCATTCTGGGCAAAAACTCAATCCAAGTCCTAAGAGTTGCTTTTCAGCCTCATTTAATTGTATGTTGGTTAAATTGATGATGGTTTGGACTCCTGGTATGGTTATTTGCACAAATTCCTTCTCTTTTGCTTCGCCTGCCCTCTGCCTTGTGCGCCTTGCGCATTTCCTTCTTTGCCTTCTACGGTGGTTCCTCTCTGCATTTGTGGCCCTCGTTGGTTCCTCGGTCGTAGGAGCTGCAGTCTTTGTTCCCTGATAAAATCCATTTCCTCAGCATAGGAAATCGGACCTAATGCAGCGAGCAAACTACCTGTATCACTTCCCCGGTCTGAGTCATAATCACTTGAAACTATGCTGGACTCCAAACCTGAAGCCGTTGCAAGTAAGGTAGAGGGTTGGTTGTTTGAAGTGGTGTTTCCTGATGGCAAATTGGCTTTTGTGCACACCTTTTGTTTCTTTACTTGGTCATACTTGCGCGCAAAGGTAAACACCTGCCCCTGCTCATAATCATTTTTATTGCGTGCAAATTTCCACACCTTTCTGGTTTTAATGCCATCCTCATGTTTATTTAACCTGTCATGCATCTCTTTGTAGCACTTCTCAATGAACTCCTTGTTGTCAGCATCAGTTAGGGCATCTATCTCTCCCTTGAGACGTGAGATTTCTTTAAAATCTGTATCACAATCGATTCTAGCATATTTAATTAATAGGCAGACAAGGCGCATGGAGGCCTCGAGATTACTTTCAGCCCACTCCTTTAACAACTGGGGGTTTGGAGACTCAAAGCTGGGTGCCAACATATTTTTCAGACCCCGTGGCACCCGCCCCGCTTCGTGATACTTTTCCAATGATTTAACTTCCCATCATTTAGTGAGTTCACTGTTGTGGTGTTTCTTCAGTGATCTTAACAAGTTTTTCACATTTGGATGTTGTGCTGTTTTATCCTCACTTGGACTCGGGCGATTATCCACTGCTGGTAAGTTTAGAAAAAGTTCATCAGCTGCCCTTTCCTTGCTTATGAAAATGTCATCCATCTTTGTGCACTGCAACATTCTTCACCTGATTTTATTTAACGTTGTGCTGTGTTTCTGGCAACAAACTCCTTGCGCAACTTTGTAACTGTCTCCCCTCCCGTGTTCAAAGGTGATTAATGCTTCAATTACTTACCGGTAATTGCATTACTCTGAGTCCTACTCCCTCGCTTCCCCTCCTTACAGAATGAGGCATCCCTGCCTCACCAGACACCCGTACCCACGTGATTTGTCACATGGGGACTATATATAGCCCCCAGCCCCCTCATACCTCCTGTAATACCACACAGATCGAAACCATACCAAAAGGTTGGCCTGGACCATCAGGGAGGGAGGGAGGGATGTAAGTAAGGGAAGCGAGGGAGTAGGACTCAGAGTAATGCAATTACCGGTAAGTAATTGAAGCATTACCTCATCGTCCCTCCCTCGCTTCCCTTCCTTACAGAATGAGATGTACAAAGCCAAACAGGACAACCAAAGAAGGTATGCAAAAACAGGTTTATTAAAAAACACAGAAGACCAGGGGAAAAACCACTATTCAGGAATCATAGTGGAAAGAACCCTGTGTCCAAACACATCAGCACAGTCAACCTCCTGGCCAATCCTGTAATGAGAGGCAAAGGTCAGCGGGGAAGCCCAGGTGGCAGCCCGGCAGATTTCCGAAATGGAAGCTCCTTGGACCTCCGCACAGGAAGCAGCCATGGAGCGAGTGGAACAACCCTGAACCCCCAAAGGAGAAAGGTGTCCCCCCTCTTTGTAAGCCAAAGAAATCAGAGAACGAACCCAACGACTCAAGGAAGGAGTAGAAGGACGCAAACCCCTATTCACAGGACCAAAATTAACAAAAAGGGAATCCGAGAGACGGAAAGGAGCGACCCGCTCCAAATAGACCAGGAGAGCCCTCCTAACATCTAAAGAGTGAAGCCGCACCTCAGACTCCGAGGACGGGGAACCAAAAAAGGAAGGAAGAACCAACTCCTGATCCCTGTGGAATTGAGAGTCCACCTTAGGACGAAAGGAAAGAATAGGTCGCAACACGATCCTGTCATCAAAAACCCGAAAAAAAGGGTGTTTGGAAGAAAGAGCACCCAGTTCACTCAGGCGGCGAGCAGATGAAATGGCCACCAAAAAGAAAGTCTTGAAGGACAACAGGCGCAGATCCACAGAAACCAACGGCTCAAAGGGAGATGACATCAAGGCGTCCAAGACCAGAGAAAGATCCCAGGTCGGAAAATGCCGCCGAGGGGTAGGAAGAACGTTACTCAAACCCTTAAAAAGGCGACTGACCAACCCCTCAGAATCCGAGAGATTGCCCCAAGAGCTCCTAAACGCCCTAATCGCAGCCCACTGTAAACGAAGGGAAGACACCTTCAAGCCCAAGGAAGCACCCTCCTGAAGAAACAGCATCACCTCAAACAAAGAAGAGGAAGAGGGGTCCAAACCGTTGACAAGACACCACCGACTGAAAGAACGCCAGTGCCGTAGGTAAGACTTGTTGGTCGAAGCGCGTCTAGCCGCCTGCAGAGTAGAGGTCAAACCAGCCGGAACCCCACGTCGCAGAAGACCTAGGCGTTCAACCTCCAAGCCGCCAAGCGCATCCGGCCCAGAACATCCTGTTGAAACGCCGGGAAGACCAAAGGGGGAGGAGACAGAGGCAGCAACCACTCCACCTCCGACCTCAACTCCACCAGGAGAGGAAACCAGGAGGCACGAGGCCACGCCGGAGCCACCAGAATCACAGAAGCCCCCGAGGACCGGACCCTTAGCAGGAAGCGGAGAAGAAGGGGGAAAGGAGGAAACGCATACAGAAGCCCGCGGGGCCAAGGGCAAGAGAGAGCATCCACCGCCCAGGCCGACCCCTCCCGACAGCGGGAGACAAACCGGGACACCAAGGCATTTCCCACATCCGCAAAGAGGTCCACCACCGGAACCCCCCAACGCAACGTCAGAGCCACAAACAACTCCCGACGAAGGCAGAAATCCACAGACGACGGAATGGCCCTGCTGAGGGCATCCGCCCGGGAATTGGACACCCCCCGAATATGGATCGCCGAGAGAGCCAACAGATGAGACTCCGCCCAAACAAACAACCGCCTCGCCACAAGGGACAGAGAAGAGGACCTCGTCCCCCCCTGCCTGTTGACGTAAGCCATGGCCGTGACGTTGTCCGTTCTGACCAGGACCACGGAACCCAGCAGAAACTGGGAGAAGGCCAACAGAGCCAGACGGACAGCCTCCAACTCCCTCCAGTTCGATGACATCCTGCTCTGAGCGGGAGACCAGAAGCCCCTGGACTGATGAACCCAACCCGAGAGGCTGGCATCGGTCGAGAGAGAGAGACACCCTTCAGCAAATGATCCCGAACCAGCCACCAACCCAGAGAAGTGGGGAGACCAATGCGCCAGAACATGAGCCAACAGAGTGTGTAAATGAAATCTGGCCCAAGGAACCAGAAACACCGTGGCAGCCATATCCCCCTGGACCTGCAGCCAACGTGCCGCCACCTGCACCGGACCGGACAGCAGAGACAGGATGTGAGACTGAATCTTGACCACCCGAGCCTCGGGCAGAGTGACCACTCCCAAATCTGTCCGAAACCTGGCCCCAATGAAGAGATGATCCTGGGAAGGAACAAGAAACGACTTGCCCAGATTGACAAGAAAGCCGTGCCCCCTCAAAACGGCCAGCACCAAGTCTGTGTGAGCGACAGTCAACTGGAAAGAGGGAGCATGAACCAGCCAGTCGTCCAGATAAGGATGTAAAAATATCCCCTGACAGTGGACCAGGGCCACCAAGGGGGCCAAGAGCTTGGTGAAGACCCGAGGGGCGGACTTCAGCCCGAATGGCAAAACCGCAAACTGGAAGTGGAAGCCGCCAACTGCAAAGCGAAGAAACCGCTGATGAGTCCGAGCCACAGGAACGTGAAGGTAGGCGTCCTGTAAATCGATAGACGTCATGAAGTCCCGGACCCCCACCAACGGAATGATGGACTGCAAAGTCACCATCTTGAAGTGAACGGTCCGAACCCAACCATTCACCCTCTTCAGGTCCAGAACCGGCCGGAATCCCCCTGACACCTTCTGGACCAGAAACAAAATGGAATAACATCCCAGACCTCGCTGCGCCAGCGGGACCGGAACAATCGCCTTCTTTGACAGAAGATCCCGAACCCCCTCCAGTAGAGCCTCCCTCTTGGATGGAGACCTGGGGATAGGAGTAAGGATGGTGCCCCAGCCGGGCGGAACGGCGACAAAGTCGATAACATAGCCTCTCCTGACAATAGTCAATGCCCAGCGATCCCTTACATCCAGCTGCCAAGCGTCCAGGAAAGACAACAGCCTTCCGCCCACAGGACCCGAGGGCGAAACACAGTCGACGTCAGGACTTCCTCTTGAAGGTATCCGCCGGAAGCTTGGGACCAGGCAAGGCCGAAGATTTCCTGGGCCTGAATTGGCGTTGACGAGCAGAAAAGTTCCTGGAGGACTGGCGGGAAGACTGAAAAGACGCAGAGGAGGAAGGAGCAGGATTCCAAAAACGGCGAGAACCAGAGGAAGACGCCTTGCCCTTGTAAGGCAGAGCATGCTTACGGTCCTTGAATGCCTTAGTGACCATACTATCCAGCTGGTCACCAAAGAGCAACTTGCCATCAAAGGGAATCTTAAGGAGCGAGGACTTCTCCGAAGAATCAGCCTTCCAGTCACGCATCCACAAGTTCCGACGAGCCAAAACCAAGGAGCCAGAGGTCATGGCCGCAGAGCGAAGAACATCTGAAGAGACGTCAGCCAAGAGCTTAGCCTGCTGCTCCATGTGGACAAGCAAGCCAGAGCAGTCCGACTCCTCCTGAACAGCCGTGGCCAGCTTGCCAAAGTCAGACACCAAAGATTGCGCCGCATACGCTGAGTAGATACCAGCACGTAAAGACAAATTCCCAGCGGAAAAGGCCTTCTTCAGCGCACCATCCACCTTTTTATCCGTGGCATCCGAAGGCGAACAATCCTCAGGATTAATAGAAGTGCGCCCAATAAGAGTGGCCAACATGGCATCCACCTTCACAGAGTGAGGAAGAGAGACCTCCCCTTCCTCCAGGGAATAAAGCTTCTGCAAAAAGCGAGGAACAGAGGAGCGCTCAAGGTCTCGCCATTCCCCCGAAATCAAGTCTTTGATGCGACCATGAAAGGGCATAGAGAGTACAGGAGGCTTAACATATTGGGGAAAAATGTCCTCGGACCCCATGGGAGCAGCAAAAGGAGAAAACCCCAATTTCTCCCTGATGTGCTGGAGAATAGCAGGCACCTCCTCCCTACGCACAAACTTCCCCGAAGATGTAGAAGGCATGGCAGAGTCCGAAGAAGAAGAAGAAGAGTCCTCAGAGGGAGAGTCCACCGGACCCCCCGCAACACGAGAAGACCTGCGCCGTGGCTTAGCACCTCTCGCCTCCAAAGCACGAGACACAGCAGCCTCAATCATGGACTGCACCTCAGAAGCAGACAGAAGGGCAGAAGAATCCACCGGACCCTGGGACCTGGTCCTACGAGCCGGGACAGGCACCTCACCATCCTCATCAGAGGAGGACAAAACCCTCAAGCGCTTCGATGTCCGTTTAGCCATAGTGAAACTGACAGGGCAGAAAGCCGAGGTAAGCCCTTAAATAATGTGCAACCCAGCCCCAGCCGGGTAAACCAATAGAAACAAAGACACACGAGGCCCCTACCGTATAGGAGCATCGGGAACAGCCAGCCGAGAAGCCACAGCACATCCGCCAGCCGCCACCTCCATTCCGGCCATCTGAACCGGAACTACAGCCCCAGCCACTCAGGGCCGGTGACTCCGTCACCCGGAACCCGATCGCCCAGCCGCCGAGAAGTGCACCGCAACAACACCAACGCGGTGGGGAAGGCTTGCATACTCCAGGTCGGCGCCGCCAGACCCAGGACGGCAATTGCAAGAGAGGGAGAAGCCCTCAAGAAAGTGAAAAGACCGCAGCTCCGCAGAACGGCCAGCGCGTGGGACGCGCGTCTCACAGTGGTGAGACAGAAAAAAACAGGAGGTATGAGGGGGCTGGGGGCTATATATAGTCCCCACGTGACAAATCACGTGGGTACGGGTGTCTGGTGAGGCAGGGATGCCTCATTCTGTAAGGAAGGGAAGCGAGGGAGGGACGATGAGGTAATGTCTTTAAGGAAGTTTTTCCGACTTACATTTGTTGTCGATTGTTGTCCTGTCGGGACCTCCGACCTTCCAGGACTGCACCACTCGGAATGCGGAGATTCTTCTTTTCTTCACCAAACTGGGGGCCGAGCAGAGAAAGCTCCCACGAACTTGAAACTCCAAATCGGCTTGACGAAAAAGCTCGGCCACAGCGTGGGGAGAGGTCCGTTGATGTGAAACCAAGCCGAGTTTCTCCGATACACACCAGGAAACACTCCACGGAGCCGACAAGCGGCAAAAGCAGAGAAAATGGACTCTTGAGGATTTAAAGTTGCAGAAGGTAATTTTATTTTATTTTTCATATTAAGGTGATTGCATGTACAACCGAGACAGCAGGACGCGTTTCGGCGCACTCAGACGCCATGCTCACCAGACATGTGCAAAGTGAATCCCCCTGAATTTAAAAATTAACACACACCAATAGAGTGCAGGGGCGTCATCAGGCTTCACATAGGCATAAAAAACAGACTACGTCCCACAGTGGTTACAAAGTGTGTTCAATCCGGCAGGCTGATATTATTTAAACTTTAACTGCTCAAATACACAGATAATTTATGATAACTAACTTCGTACATGAAAATGACATTGCAGTTAATATTCAATGCAACAATGAATAGAAATACCTATGTCAGTGTCAATACTGTATAAATGGTATTATGTCATTCACACCTGTGTATATTCGACATGCTCAGGTACAACAATACTAGTAACCTTGAAATGTAACCAAGGACTAAAGATTAAACGTCATATTCCACCGTATTAATCAGTACTTTCAACACCAGATAGATTTCGATGACCCAATTTTTTTTTTTCAATTCAATTCATTATGTCTTTATTTCGAAGTAAAATTCATAAAAGACAACATACAATACATAAAAATATATAAAAACAGCTGCAGACATGTCCCCAAATATCTAAAAATGAGTTGCAAGCATACAACATGTAATTCATATCATGGCAATTAATTTAAAAAAGTGTTCAATTTCTTGGTACGGATCAGCCACACCCAACCCAGAAATTTAGCCACACAAATCACAGAAATCTCAGATCTGATATTACGAAATTTCTGTAGGGCTTCAAGGTATCCCCCACAATCCAAAGTTCTACATAAAGGTTTCAGCCATTTGAGTCGAGGGGCTCGGTATGCTGGGCAGGCAAAAAACATATGGCCAATGCTTTCTACCTGGTCGGGACACCAGAAACATTTGTTGCTTACATTCTTCGCCCACTTTGTAGTGAAAGAGTTAATGGGTAATGAACCTACACGAAACTGGTGGTACAGTTTACGATCCAGGGTTTTACATATCAAGTCCCAATAGGGCTCGAGGGAAGGAGTCACCTTGTGGGTTAAGAAAAGCCCCGTTAGGTTATTATCCGAAGAATGGGTGACCAGAATAGATTTTTTCGAGGCCCAAAAAAGATCCTTGAAATCTTGTTTTGGAGGGAAACTGGATCGCCTGGGGTTTATCCACAGCTCGGGGAGGCCCATTGTGTACAGTATATGTTTGACTTCCCTGAGCCAGGGGATGCTGTGAGCACCCCACAATAATTTAACCTCATCCAATTCACGGGCGAAGAGGCTGAGCTCTGGAGTCGTCCAAAGCCGACGCCAGAGTGCCACTAATCGAAACTGTGCCATCTCGTCTAAAGGTCTGCAACCTAGGTCTAATAGCAATGGTTTGATGGGTGAGGATTGTGGAAGCCCTACCAAGTTCCGTAGGAACCTATTCTGAGCTGTGGCCAAAACTGACAAATCCATGTAGCCCCATATATCAGCTCCGTACAGGGTTGCTGCATTGACCTTGGCATCATAGATTTTTAATGCTGGAGTGATACGTTTAGTCAAGGATTTTTTCTGTTCATGCAATAGACAACCTGTGAGACGGACAAATTTGAGATGTAGTGCCTCCAACTGGGGGTTCCAGCTAAGTTGGTGATCGAGGGTCACACCCAGATACGTCATGACCTTGACCTGTTCAATTGAGACACCGTTCAAACTAACTGAACTTTTGATTGGGGTTCTCTTGCTAAAAACCATAAATTTGGTCTTATCTACGTTGATCTGCAAGTCATTATTCTTACAGAACTCTGCAAACCTGTTCACGGCTGACTGTAACCCGCTCCGGGTTTTAGAAAGGAGCAGGGTGTCGTCGGCAAAGATTAGCATCGGATATTTTGATCCGCCCATGGATGGTGCGTCAGTCTGTGTTTTGTTAAAGAATTGGACTACCTGGTTTATGAAGAGGAGAAACAGGGTGGGAGCCAACACACGGCCCTGGCGCACCCCTCGTTGGACTGGGAAGCTGTTGGTCACCTGACCCTGCTTCCCCCACCTTACTCGGGCGAAATTATCCTCATGCAAACGCATGACTAATTCCAGGAGTTCTACAGGAAAGCCCATATGTCTAAGAGCTTCCCATAGTTTCACCCTTGGAACTAAGTCGAAAGCCGACTTAAGGTCTACGAATGCAGCATAGATAACCCCTCCACCCAAGAAGACCACCTTCCAATAGAGCATGGTGAGTCGGAACACCTGGTCTATGGTGCTGGTGCCTAATCTAAACCCTGCCTGCATAGGGGAAAGTATGTTGTTCTGTTCAATCCACCCCTGGATTCTTGCTAGGGCCATTCTTGATACTATTTTTTGGAGTGAATCGATCAAGCTTATGGGGCGATAGTTGTTTGGCAATGATCGATCCCCTTTTTTATATATTGGCAGTTTCTCAGCCTCTTTCCAGGATTGAGGAATCCTTGCCCCTGCTGCGATAGTATTTGCCAATAGGGTGATGTATGGGACCCATAAATCAAGGTTTAGTTTAAAAAGGTCCGCTGGGATAGCATCTAGACCCCGGGCTTTACCTGACTGGACAGAACCTAGGGCATGCACCGTATCTGAGGCGGAAAAAGTGAGTCGGTCCCCAGGGTTTATGGATAGTGCCCCCACTGCAGGCTCGGTTACCAGTTCTCGCTCGGCACTCGTATCTTTAAATTGGGCTGATAAAAATTCCACCCAGTCCAGAGCAGAAACGTGGTTAACCGGTGTTTAGGAATCAGGATCCCTACCCCACCTAACAGTCTCCCAAAATTTCACTTGATTAGATGACTCGCACGCTTTAAGAAGATCTGACCAGTAGGAATCGTCCCAATCCCTCTTAGCTGTCCAAAGGACCTGTTTATAAGACTGCCTAGCTTTCCTGATGTCATGAGAGATCCTAGATTTAACAGCTGCTATTAATTTACTGTGGGCTTCCCTGCAACTCTTGTTATACCATCTTTTGTGTGCTTTAACTATATTATTTTTTGATGGCTTAGTGAGGAGACTTTTAGGATCCGTAAAACACTTCTCATGGAGATTAATAATTAAGGAATCGGCCCCGCCAGAGGGGGATAAAGCTGTCATCCTACCCCTTGTATCTAAGACCAACTCCTCTATTTCACGAATGAGCTCCGGGTCAGCTATGACCCTGGACCATTTAACTCGTCTTCTGTTGTCACACAATACTATGTCGGACGTTAGGCAAGTTGCTTCCAATTGACAGTCACCCAGTCCGGGAACCCTAAGACCCAAAGAGAGGGGGTTATGGTCACTCTCTGGCCTAGTCTCTACCACCATATCTATTACGTGTGACCAAAATTCTACATTGACCCATATCTAGTCAATACGACTTACGCTGGTCCCATTATCAAAAGTTGGTTTCCCGAGATTATCAGACGGAGTGCGGCCATTCACTGCCCGAAGCCCCCACTCCAGGCAGAATCCCAGCCAGTGGAGGGCCGCCTCTGTGCCCCTGACGCCCTTGCTTATGGTTAGTGGGGGGATATTCCAGGCAGTATCTTCATCAATTCCCACATCTTCAGCCAGACTAAGGATGGGTTCATAAGAGCAGTTCAGGTCACCTGCTACTAGGACAAAATGATCACCACTGTGCTTCTTCAGAAGACTATCTAGATCGTTCAGGACCGGTTGCTTCCTACCACCCTGACAGCCTCGGGCGTAAATATTAATTAGGAGAATGTCCTTGCTGTTATCCTTTCTAAAGGCTGATACATAGGAGGTTGGCATTCTCTACCAAGATTTCCTTAGCTCGGAATCCCAGGGTGTTTCTAATCCACACCGGGAGTCCTCCAGAGGCCCTACCCCTAAGGCCCTGTATGGCGGGTTTGTAATAGTTCAGGTAGCCTACTCTAAATAGAGGGACAGTTGCCCAGGTTTCCTGAAAAACGACGATATCATACGTGTCGATAAAATCGACCCAATCGTCGTTATCCAGGCGACCCCTTAGCCCTGCAATATTCCAGGAAGCCACCCTGATTGTTCCTACTGGGTTACTAGATGGGGTAGTCTGCGATAAGCCCAAGTCGCCTGCCCTGATCTCAGTGGAAATGGTAACATGACCAGGGACTGGGCTAGGGCCTTTGAGGAAAGTTGAACAATCCATACGAGCTACTGGGGGGGTTGGGGGAGCAGTCACCTGAAGGGGATTAGGTTCCGTGGATTGCATTGAGGCGTCAATCCCCCCAAGTCAATCAACCTCATCCAAACAACCGAACATATTGGAAGTAGGTGCCCCTTCCCACCAGTTGTTTTGACTTTGCCAACCATCCCTTCGTCCTTTCCGTCTGATGTTTTGGACTGTTGACCAGGTCCCCTCTATCTCAACTTTCTGCCGTGGAGGGTAGAAAAATGTAAGGGGTCTGACGACAATGGATGAATCGTCTTCTCGTGAGACCCATGAACAAAGATGCTGAGCTGTGTGGGGATCCGCGAAGGACACTACTATGCAATCACCAGCAATGGACTTACGTGTGGGGCCTACCCAAGGTACTCTACGTACCATTAGTACCCTGCTTCTTAGATGGTTAGGAAGCTGTCTATTTACGTTGAGCCAGTAAATGACCTTCAGGCATATGCATCAACATTCGGTAATACACGTCGGTAATAGCGAAAAATAACGAATCGCTATTAAGGACATGCAAACCGCGATGCATCAAACAAATCTGTAAAATTTACCGAATCGGTAAAAATCGCTATTAAATAGCGAAAGTACACCCGCATGAGTAGCAAATACCGAGTTAGCTAATACCGATTCGGTATTAGTGAATCCGGTATTAGCGATTTCGGTAATAGCGAAAACGGGCAATTTACGCGACGCATCGGATGCGGCCCGATGACATCACAACCAGGAAGTAGGACAGCCACGCTGCATTCTGTGTTCGGAGTTGCACTGAGGAGGAGGCAGAGCACAGGAGCTGAGGACCAAGAGTGAACCTGTAGCGAGCAGGACAAGGCAGTGTGGAGAAGATGGAGAAGGAGGCCCCCCAGCAGGGAAAGGACACACACCGAAAGCGCAAGAGGAAGTTCTCTGATAAGGAGCTGAAAATCCTCATCAAGTGTGTCACCAGCAACAATGACAGGCTGTTTGGCAAATTGTCCCTGAAGGTGGGCGCAAGATGTGGCTGCGCATCAAGGACAAGGTAAATGTCTGCGGAGTCACCCACCGCAGCATCGACGACCTAAAAAAACGGTGGTATGACCTAAGGAAGAGGGCCAAGGAGAAGATTGCGCAGAGGGTCAAGGATGCTGATGGCACAGGAGGGGGCACATCCAACGTGACGCCAAACACTGTCCTGGAGGATCTAGTGGAGTCCACCATAGAACGGGAAGCTGTTGTGGGGGTCACACGTCTGGACACCTCTGGTGCTGCGGAAGGAGCACAAGGTAAGAAGCATGGCAGCGTAACAATGCAGCGTGTAGTAAGTCCCTGCCCAATCCCCCATGCCAGACCCAGTGCCCATGTAGTGTTGCCCTAAACACATACCCTCACCAAAGTGTTGCACCATGGGAGTTGTAGTACATACATGAATGGGTGCATGCCAGAGCACGGAGATTAATACTGCAGCTAAGGGCCAATTGTCAGACAGAAAATGTAATTTATTGTGAGATGCCACTGCTATTTCAACATAATAGACCATGATTATAACTATGCACTGTTTCACACACAGATGCATCCCCCTACGATTCAGACGACAGTGCCCGCCTCGTCATCTCAGAGACGCCAGTGTTGTCTGAAGCCGAGTGCTCACATAGAGCTGAAGACATGTCCTCCCCTTCACCACCACGGCGGTCGACACCTCCACCATCCCTGCAGTCCAAGGCACCACCACCACCACCAGCACCAACCTTGCAGTCCAAGACACCACCACCACCAACCTCGCAGGCCAAGACACCACCACCACCACCAACCTCGCAGTCCAAGACACCACCACCACCAACACAACCACCACCAGTGCGGGCCACTCCGCAGAGCCGCAGAGCTGTAGTTCCCTCCCTGCCCCTGATGGAATCTGATCACAGTTCAGCACCCCCAAATGTTCCACGCCAGGCTGTCGTGACTCCAACCAGCCAAACATCATCACGACAGCGCATCAGGCAGAGGGCTGTGAACCCGGCTCGTGGTGCTGAAAGACCAGTCGATCTGTCCGGAGGGTACGGAGTTGTGGAGGCCCGGATGCTGCGTGTCCAGCGCCTGCAGGGGAGACACATGGGTGCCATGAAACTCTCCATGACCAAGCTATGCAACAAACTTGTGTGTGGAGGGTCAAGGGGTAGTTTACCGACCTGTCTGCTCCAACCCCTGCTCATCAAGTTTCAAAAACACATAAGAGCAGACCAAGTCAAGGGAATGGTGTTAAGCTATGTGGAGGACTGTGAAAAAGTTGAATGTATGTATGCACAAATGTCATTGAGCCTGTGTACTTCAATGACATTTGTGCATACACACATTCAACTTTCACACACATTTTTGTCTTTTGAGTATTTAGTGCAACTTTTGGTTGCGGGTCTGATATTATGGATACAAACAGTTTGTACCCTTTTAGCTCACCCAACTTAATTGTGCATGTAGCCCCTCCGCGTATCTCGCCTTACCCTAAACTACATACAACTCCCATAAATATGGAGAAATTGCCTGTGGTAACAAGTTTGTTGACCTTACAGGTACTGTTAGTTAACTTCATGATTGACTGATCTTTTTCCTCAGTAAATATTCCTCCATTGGGTTTGACTGAGTTCCTGCATCTAGTGACTCATATCGATCATTTCACATATCCTTGCCTATATTCCGTGGCATATTAATGGACACACCTCCTGGTCATTTCCATTTAAACAACTGTATGGTGCCACCGGTTTCATACATGAGAGGCAGAACATTACAAGTTCGATTTCTTAGACACTGAGCCGGCCTGAGCCCTCGCTTGGCGGTAGTGCTCATTGGCGCGCATGCTCAGGGAACAGTGTTCTGCCCCTTGATCATGCGTGCGCCGCCACTTTGTGTCTCCCATTCCAGAATTACACACTGCCTGCTATGTGCGCTCCTTCGCGCAGTATTAATTGCATTTTAGCAGCAATCTCTATTTTTCACCCACAACATCTTGGGGGGTTAGCCGTGTAATGTTCCTTTTGCGGCAACAGTGACGACACGGGTTCGGGCATGATGCCTAGACCCGTAGGGTAACGGCGCATGCGCGTAGGAACTGTGTGTTCTAGCGCTACTAATTACACGGAGTTGACGCCTTTTCACAACCAATTACATTAACTTATTTATTAAGGCAAAGGACGGTACTAGGAATCCCTCCCCTTCCGCTCGGTGTCAAATGGAGGTACCGACGGACAGGTGAGTTGCCTATCAGGCTCTCTGCAACCATCGTTCTTTG
This sequence comes from Lissotriton vulgaris, assembly GCF_964263255.1. Taxonomy (NCBI): domain Eukaryota; kingdom Metazoa; phylum Chordata; class Amphibia; order Caudata; family Salamandridae; genus Lissotriton; species Lissotriton vulgaris. The sequence continues at coordinate 11,446 of NW_028242121.1, read as the reverse complement.
ACATTGCAAAGATGGGCTAAGAAGGAGTTTAGAGTGCCCTTTAACCATCCACATTATGTAGCCCTCTCTGGACTTTGTTAAAGTTAAGATATTTAGGGGCCCATAAAAATCTTGTAGCTTCCTAAGGTTCTATGAGAACTCTGTAGTGGGTAGTTCTGAGGCATGGCGGATGGGTTTTCTATTACACGTTTGTTGGGTTCAGTGTGTAAAATAATTGGTTTGGACACAGTGGATCTCAGTACTTACTGTGCCCTCTTTTTACACCACAGAGCGGGGCCTCATACTCCCGAGCGGTTGCCGGGTGAGGTGAGGTCTTCATCCACATAATGCTGGGTGAGTATCACCGCGAAGAAATGCTTCCTGGTGATTAAGCTAATATGCTTTCCTTATAATGCATAATGTAAATTATTTATGCAGGTGTTTGTCTGTGTGCTTTTTCTGTGTATTTAAGCGAATGTGTGTGTGTAACCCAATGTTGTTAACAAAGACAAACATTCACATGTTTTCTGTTGTTTTGTCAGTAAGAAGACATGTCTCTTTCCTTCCAGTGGACTCACATTCTTTCAAGTTCCTGGTAGCTATGTAACTTTCTTGTAGTACATATTGGTATTTTTCACTTGACACAAAAAACTTTTTCATAGTTGCAGTAGCCATTCTCAATTAAAGGTCCTGAAGAAAGCCAGGGTAATTCCCTACTTGGCTGAAACATGTCAACCGATCTGCATAATCGCCAAAGAGTAGTCCCACTGCTCGGCGAGTTTTTAATTTTGACACATAGACTTCTATTTTGAAGCTATGTCTGAGTCTGAGTAGTCAATTTTAGTATCACTATCACTGAAGCACTGCACAGCATTTCTGCATTGAGTCTCATGGCTTAAGTGCTGACATTTACTCCTACACCGTCATAACTAAGTCGGATGTGGTGTTTGAATGCTTTACTAAACCCCCACATGACGTATTCTCCAGCAAATGGCTGGTCTGATGGGGTTTTGTTTTAAGCCTGTGTACTTCAATGACATTTGTGCATACATACATTCAACTTTTTCACAGTCCTCCACATAGCTTAACACCATTCCCTTGACTTGGTCTGCTCTTATGTGTTTTTGTATCTTCAAACATCGGCAAAATATAAATTCATTTGATGACTCTAGAATAAGACCCAATTTGTGCAATGTCGCCAATAAATAATGTAAAATCACAAATTCATACCAATATATACATATATGATAAAAACAAAATTCATCGACCATCATAAAAAAGGTCTAATAACCCTAATAACAACCTGTAAAATCCTAGGGTGGCAAATTAAGCACAAAACTAAGATCAGTATGTTATTATTACTCCGATAAAATAGGTAAACTCCAGTAGTGAAGTAGTGTGGCTCACTGGTTAGAGGCGGCAGACCCGAGAGCAGAGGACGGCCCGGGACCAGGGTTCGAATCCCGGCGCGGCAGGTTTCTGGACCAGGGTCAGCGGACTCGATAATTCTCTCGCCTTGGTGCCCACTCTGATCAGCGATCACACTCGGCAACTCTGGGCATTAGCTTGCCTCATCTTCACTAACGGCCCCACCAGACCGCCGGGGATGCCTGGTCTCACCCTGGAGATACCCATTAAGGGACCATCTCTCAGGGAAGCCAGGAAGGGTTTCGCAGCGGTCGAAGCGCCTTGGGACCCTCCGGGTAAGTAGTGCGCTATATAAATGCCTATACATATACACATATATGTCAACCAGTATGCAGATCAAATGATCCCCACCTTATTGAAATGTGAGTATAATCTTAAAGATAATGGTGTAAATCCCCACAAATATTAAGGCCCCTAGGTGTCTTGGTGTCAAGCTCTAATATATACCTTGTTTCCAGTTGTCTCAGTAATTTCTCACGATTGCCTCCCCTCTTGTTGACAGGGACGCTGTAAATGATATAGTACTGGAGGACTATAATATAAATTCACTGAAAAAAACATAGGTTTCACACACGTTGCATTTTTTGTGCACTTGTTTCACTGCTTTCTTGTGCCTCAGTCTACCGAGTCACAAGATGGCTGCCAGCACTTTCTGGTTTGGAGTGTTGACAGGCAGTTGCCAGCCAGTAGCATGCAGCTCGTGCTCCAGAAGGTCCGCTTACGTATGAGTACGTACGTGGCCCCGTACGCGGACCCGTACGCGGACAGTACGCATACGGTACGCGCCGATAGATATACTTATGATTTTATTTATGGTTTTCTCAGGAACTAGTGAACCGATTTACACCATTTAACAAAAAGCGTGATCTGCGAATCAAACTCTACCTTTTTGCCAAATTTGGTGTAATTCCGTTCAGCCGTTCGGGCTGTAGCCTGGGCTAAAGGTCCTATGGAAAATTGCATGGGAAAACACGTTTTGGGATCCCCTTTTTTCTCGGCCCCTGCTTCACGAATCACCCTCAAACTTTCAGGGAAGGAGGAGAGCGGAGCAGGCCATTTTCTGGGAGAAATTCGAGAAGATTCGTCCACCGGCACCAAAATGATTCCAAATAAAATGTTGCCGATTTCCTATGGAAACTAGGTCCTAACTATAACTACCTACTGGCGACTGCCAGTAGGTAATATATATATATATATATATATATATATATATATATATATATATATATTACCTACTGGCGGTCGCCAGTAGGTATATATAGTTAGGATTTTTTTCCTATGGGATTTTTGAAAATTCTATGTCAAATAACTTTTGCGTTTGTGGACGGAATTGGCGGAAATTTTCAGGAAAATGGCACATATTGTTTCTGAGCAGCCCCTGAAAATTTGGGGGGGGTTTCGTCAAGGGGGGGCCGAGAAAAAAGGGGGGTCCCAAAACGCGTTTTTAACATTGAGTTTTCCATAGGGCGGTTGGACTCACTTTTAGCTTGAACGGCTGAATGGATTTACACGAAACTTGGCAAAATTGTAGATATGGTTTGCCCGACGTGCCTTTGCTATGTCTCAATATATGTGCTCCAGTGGATTTTGAGAAATTAACGTTTAAAAAAAACAGATATATCTGTGACAGCGCTCCGGTTAGCGCTCCGGTTCGCGTACCTGACGCGTAACGGAACTTCGCGAAGCGAAGCTGATTGGCTCTCCGGTGTCTGTAAACATTCTAAACAGTCCGGAGCGGCCGCCATCTTGTGTCTCGGTAGGATCGAGACACAAGAGGTGGCAAATACAAAGGGGGAAATGAGCATAAGGGGGCAGAGTACATCCTCCCTGACCCCCTAGGTTTGATGAGGGGGCTTTAAAAGGGCCTTGCGGGGTTAAAAAATAATCATTTTTATATCGGGTTTTTTTTTGCGGGGGGAGCGCTCGGTACGCGCACCGGGAAGCGGTCCGGGAAGCGTAATATTGGGAAAATAGGATGAAAGAATGTTCAAATATTGTATGTTTATTGATTGTTATTTTTGTTTTTTTTAAATTTATTTTATTTAAGTACCAACATGTAGGTACAAATGCAGAGTCTAAAAATAAAAATACATTGTTTCCTTTGTAGATATCTTGCAGGTTGTTTCAGAAGTTATTGTGGTATATGGAATTCATAGCGTAGTCTGTCAGGAAAGCAGAAACACAATGGAGGCAGGACATGATAAAGAGATGTTAAATACACATTGGAGGTGATATAGTGGAAGAAAGGAAGTAACTATGAGCAAACTTAAAGTTGCACAGTATATTTAAAGTCTGATTTTACATTATAATCAATTTGCTACTAGTTTAAAAAATACATATAAAAATGAATAATGTCTCAAACAATTTTTGAATTATTATATATAAATTTATTTTTCTGATTTGGTTTCAAAATTAAAAAGAACTTCTAATAATTCTTGGTCAGATTTTGTCTCATTTTAATTAAGAAATCCACAGCTTCAACACATTGCAGAAGTTCTATGTCCATTGATTCATCAAAGAATTCTGAATCATTTTCTTTGTCTTGGTTGCATTCTGCAACAATTTCCACATTATTTTTTGGCTCTCCTTCCATTTCTGTGCTGTAAAATGAATGTTAAAAAAATATATCAGTACAGATAGGGCACTGTTGGGTTTAAGTACAGACAGCTATTTTGGTTTTTTAAACAGTGATTTTTTCGTTGGGCAGTGTATGGTATCAGACTGGAAGTAGAAATATCAAAAAATGTATGTGATAAAGTCTAAGTCAATTCTTAATTATACAAGAGAAGCCTAACTCCATCCATAACTAAAACAGAGAAGTCTATTTTATTCTATAAGTATTACAGAGGGATAGTATATAACTATCAGAAAATGTTTTCCTAATTAACTTAAAGTACAGAACATACTTCAGTTTTTAAAATAACATCTTACCTTTCAAATAGAAGTTTAAGTTATCAGTTGAAATGTACTTGATATGTACTTCAAGAAGTAGTAGTCAAAATGGCTGTGTTTCTCTCTCTTTCTTTATATATATTCAGGTACATAACCAATCAAATGTCATGAAATAATAGAAGATATTGAAAGTAGCATTTTGATTGGTTGACATTTCTAACACTTCATAAGTGTTTTGGTTAGGTAATTTACCTCAGGATATTTAATCAGGCTTACAGCATCATTTTCTCAATGAAATTCCATCAAATTTGGGGAAATGGTAGGGACTGCTATGTAGTAGGGTCTATTCTATATTTGATGAAAGTGTCTGTAGTGATTTTTCTGTAAATTACTTTCCCACCTTTTTTTATCGAGCGCTTACCGGTGCGCTCCCCGGTACGCGAACGGGCAGCGTTACGGGAGTCCTCCATTTTGAGTATTGGTAGAATTGAGACACAAAATGGAGGACAAACAATGTTCGGAATGGGTAGAAGGGGGCATGGTAGACACTTTGTGACCCTCTAGGTTTTCGGGGGGAGATTAGGATTTTGATACATGCAAAAATAAAGAAAAACATTTTTTTTTAAATTTCACGGGGGGAGCGTCCGGTACGCGCACCAGTAAGCGAACCGGGGAGCGTACTTTGGAGAAAAAAAAAGAAGACATTTTACAACTTTTGATATTTGCTATTAAAAAAACATTGAAATTCACTGAAAAAACCATAGGTTATAGACCATATATAGTTAGGAATTAGCATTTACAAAACCTTGAAAATTCACTGAAAAAACCATAGGTTATAGACCATATATAGTTGGGGATTAGCATTTTCAAAACCTTATTTTACTCGCACAAAACCATTGAAATTCGCATATATAGTTAGATGCACTAACTATATATCGCGCACCCGCAATCCACTGCTGATGATGTCACATATTACATCATTCATGACGTGGTCAGTGACATCACTGATGACATCACTGAGGACAACTCAAATGACATCACTGACAACATCACTGATGACGTCATTCATGTGATAATACGATGAATCTGTTCAGACTCTAATATAACCTTAGATACACTCAGTGTAAACAGACACTCACAGATTGTCACTTATCCATAGAGTTACTCATACACCTAGTCAGTCATGCAAAGAATCAATCACACCTCCATTTCCTCAACTATGCAGTTATACACATCTTACTTATTGAAAATTATTCTAACACATATTTACTCTCTTATACAATCACTGGTACAAGTTTTCAATGATCCATGCAGCCACTCACATATTCACTGGCTCTTATACACAGTGATTTATATATGTCAACTCTCACATGTACTGTGTTTTACAAATGTACTTACTTTGACATGTAGCACTGAGATATCCATTCACTGACCAATACACTCATGCACACAGTCAACCACCCATACAGCTGTTTCCACATGCAGTTTTGAACCCATACATCTAGTGAATCAACTGCTCACACATCTATGCACAGAGTCATACACCTCCCAGCCACCCACACACACACTCAGTCTCCCATACAAATACTTGGGCAACCAATCAATAACCCATATAGTTAATCATATAGCTACTGATCAACACATGCAGCAGTTTACAGAACAACAGATATAATGATGCACAAATTAAGACAGTTTAGTCACCAACCCATGCTCTCAGTGAGACACATTTAATCACTCTCTCATACAATCAGGCATTATTTATTTGTCATTAGTGATGTTGTCAGTGATGTAATTTGAGTTGTCATCAGTGATGTCATCAGTGATGTCACTGACCATGTCATGAATGATGTAATATGTGACATCATCAGCAGTGGATTGCGGGTGCGCAATATATAGTTAGTGCATCCAACTATATATGCGAATTTCAATGGTTTTGTGCGAGTAAAATAAGGTTTTGAAAATGCTAATCCCTAACTATATATGGTCTATAACCTATGCTTTTTTCAGTGAATATATATATATATATATATATATATATATATATATATATATATATATATATATATATATATATATATATATTACCTACTGGCGGTCGCCAGTAGGTATATATAGTTAGGATTTTTTCTCTATGGGATTTTTGAAAATTCTATGTCTAATAACTTTGGCGTTTGTGGACGGAATTGGCTGAAATTTTCAGGAAAATGGAACATTTTGTTTCTGAGCAGCCCCTGACAATTTGGGGGGGTTTCATCAAGGGGGGGCCGAGAAAAAAGGGGGGTCCCAAAACGCATTTTTCCCATGTTAATTTCCATAGGGCGGTTGGCCTCACTTTTAGCTCGAACGGCTGAATGGATTTGCACGAAACTTGGCAAAATTGTAGGGACTGTTAGCCTGATGTGCCTTTGCTAGGTCTCAATATATGTGCTCCAGTGGATTTTGAGTAATTTAGGTTCAAAAAAATATATATATCTGGGCGGAGCCTAACCACACATCTGATCTGATTGGCTGTCAGCACTTCATCCAAGAAGTGTTGGCAGCCATCTTGGGACCAATATACATGATAGCACCTCATTAAAAAGCATTGTAGTTAATAGAGGGTTTTAGGACTTTAGTTACATTATAAATCATTTGTTGATGGTACCATACTCGTTTTAGGAATTGTGGTGGGTTCTAAGGTGATTTTACCATGTGAAAAAACCTTCTGCTGTGATATCATGAATATTGTTTGAAAGAAAACTAATATCTCATGATTTTCCCACAGTGGTTTGGAAGGGGATCTATAAGCTAAACTGAAAGCATATTTTCTGTAAATTCACATTATCTTTCTCAGTCATGTGAAAATGAAGTCTGACATTCTCAGTAAAACATGTACATCCAACAAGGACAGAGACTGTCAGTTGATTCCTTTGTGTTCTAGTGCAGCCTCCTAGAGTGTTCTAAAGAACAACTAGAGCGCTAACAGTCCTACTTATTACAAAGGTATGGCACACCTGAAGCCATCTTGATTGGAATAAAGTGGTAACTCTTAAAACATTTAATTTAAAAAGAAACAACATGAAGGGGTATATTTTGCCATAGAAAGTATGATTAGTGCTGCAGAATGAAAAATTAGGGCAAATTTTGAGTGACTTCTCAAATCCTTTTCTATTTCATTAAAAAATTCTGACATGCAGTCTCCCAAAATGGCCACCAGAGACAAAAGAGCCCAAATGTAGCCCAAATATCACCCAGATATAGCCCAAGTATAGCCCAATGACAGAATGTCCCAGAGTGTTCTAAAGAACAACTAGAGCGCTAACAGTCCTACTTATTACAAAGGTATGGCACACCTGAAGCCATCTTGATTGGAATAAAGTGGTAACTCTTAAAACATTTAATTTAAAAAGAAACAACATGAGGGGGTATATTTTGCCATAGAAAGTATGATTAGTGCTGCAGAATGAAAAATTAGGGCACATTTTGAGTGACTTCTCAAATCCTTTTCTATTTCATTAAAACATTCTGACATGCAGTCTCCCAAAATGGCCACCAGAGACAAAAGAGCCCAAATGTAGCCCAAATATCACCCAGATGTAGCCCAAGTATAGCCCAATGACAGAATGTTCTAAAGAACAACTAGAGCGCTAACAGTCCTAATTATTACAAAGGTATAGCACACCTGGAGCCATCGTGATGGGAATAAAGTGGTAACTCTTAAGACATTTAATTTAAAAAGGAACAAAATGAGGGGGTATATTATGCAATAGAAGGTATTATTAGTGCTGCAGAAAGAAAAATTAGGGCACATTTTGAGTGACTTTTCAAATCCTCTTCTATTTCATTAAAAAATTCTGACATGCAGTCTCCCAAAATGGCCACCAGAGACAAAAGAGCCCAAATGTAGCCCAAATATCACCCAGATGTAGCCCAAGTATAGCCCAATGACAGAATGTCCCAGAGTGTTCTAAAGAACAACTAGAGCGCTAACAGTCCTACTTATTACAAAGGTATGGCACACCTGAAGCCATCTTGATTGGAATAAAGTGGTAACTCTTAAAACATTTAATTTAAAAAGGAACAAAATGAGGGGGTATATTTTGCCATATGAATTATGATTAGTGCTGCAGAAAGAAAAATTAGGGCACATTTTGAGTGACTTCTCAAACCCTCTTCAATTTCATTAAAAAATTCTGACATAGTCTCGCAAGATGGCCACCAGAGACAAAAGAGCCTAAATGTAGCCCAAATATCACCCAGATGTACCCCAAGTATAGCCCAATGACAGAATGTCCCAGAGTGTTCTAAAGAACAACTAGAGCGCTAACAGTCTTACTTATGACAAAAGTATGGCACACCAGAAGCCATCTTGATTGGAATGAAGTGGTAAGTCTGAAAACACTCAATTTAAAAAGGAACAACATGAGGGGGTTAATTTTGCCATAGAAAGTATGATTAGTGCTTCAGAAAGAAAAATTAGGGATCATTTTGAGTGACTTCTCAAATCCTCTTCTATTTCATTAAAAAAATTCTGACATGCAGACTGAAACATGCACTTTGAATACCAGCAGCAGACGTCCCTGGTGAGCAGTAGCTTTACTACAGTGATCTAATGTGCAACTAGAGTGCTAACATTCAGAATTTATGGCAAATGTGTGACACATCTGAATGCCTTCTTGATGGAACCAAAGTAAACAAGCATTGAAAATGCAATAGATCTCGCCCTCATTTAAGTTAAAGCCATTCTGTTTGTAATGAGGTGGCTTTTTAGCTTTGCTTTTATTAGTGTTTTTTCAACTTTCATGTAAATAACGCACCGTTTTCACCAAATCGACTTTGCCCAAGCACACCCTTCCCTTCGGCCAACAAATCCCAAAAATCCGGCACACCTGCCGATCCACTCTCCCTACAGCTCACCCAAGCCCCGTCCCTCTAGCGCAACTGGAACACCCCAAATTCACCTTCTCCATGCGCACCAAAAACTCCCATTGAATAACATGACAATTCGCTACTCCGCACAAAAATTGCTCTTTAAAGCACTTCCACTGCTCCGATCCGCTTCAAACTTGGCTGGACACTAGTTCCAGCGATTCCCTAACATCTCACCAAAAATCAGCCCAATCCATCCACTGGAACGGGGACGAATTTCAACCCGAATACGCGCCCCCCGCAAACACAAAAAAAAGCCATAAAACGGCCAAATCTCGACCAAAAACCGCCAAAATCCCTCAAAACCTTGCCAACACCAATACGCACGAAACTGAACCGGCCCCTCAGCCCTAGGCTCCGGGAACCCTACTTAATTGACCCAAAAGCCCTAAAAAAGCAACATAATACACACGAAAACGCCCTAACAACCCTAAAATGCATATAAGTATATGTATGCATGCATTTATGTTTGTATTTATATGTAGATATACAGATGATATATGTTTATATATGTATGTATATATATATATTCACTGAAAAAACCATAGGCTATAGACCATATATAGTTAGGAATTAGCATTTACAAAACCTTGAAAATTCACTGAAAAAACCGTAGGTTATAGACCATATATAGTTAGGAATTAGCATTTACAAAACCTTGAAAATTCACTGAAAAAACCATAGGTTATAGACCATATATAGTTAGGAATTCGCATTTACAAAACCTTATTTTACTCACACAAAACCATTGAAATTCCATATATAGTTAGTTGCACTAACTATATATCGCGCACCCGCAATCCACTGCTGATGATGTCACATATTACATCATTCATGACATGGTCAGTGACATCACTGATGACATCACTGATGACATCTCAAATGACATCACTGATGACATCACTGATGACAACATCCAGTGACTGTATGTTTCTGTAAAGTTAAAATATGTCTTACATATTGAAGAATGAGTGGATGTATAAGTGTCTGGATGAAGGATTTAGTAGGTGCATGACTGACTGTATGAGTGAGTGATTAAATGTGTCTCACTGAGTGCATGGGTTAGTGACTAAACTGTCTTAATTTGTGCATCATTATGTCTGTTGTTCTGTAAACTGCTGCATGTGTTGATAAGTAGCTATATGAGTAACTATATGGGTTATTGATTGGTTGCCCAAGTATTTGTATGGGATACTGAGTGTGTGTGTGGGTGGCTGGGAGGTGTATGACTCTGTGCATAGATGTGTGAGCAGTTGATTCACTAGATGTATGGTTTCAAAAGTGCATGTGGAAACAGCTGTATGGGCGGTTGACTGTGTGCATGAGTGTATTGGTGAGTGAATGGATATCTCAGTGCTACATGTCAAAGTAAGTACATATGTAAAACACAGTACATGTGAGAGTTGACATATATAAATAACTGTGCATAAGAGCCAGTGAATGTGTGAGTGGCTGTATGGATCATTGTGAACTTGTATCAGGGATTGTATAAGAGAGTAAATATGTGTTAGTATATGTTTGAATAAGTAAAGTTTGTATAACTGTATAGTTGAGGAAATGGAGGTGTGATTGATTCTTTGATTGACTGACTAGGTGTGTGAGTAACTCCATGGATGAGTGACAGTCTGTGAGTGTCTGTTTACACTGATTGTATCTAAGGTTATATTAGAGTCTGAAGAGGTTCATCGTATTATCACATGAATGATATCATCAGTGATGTGATCAGTAATGTCAAATGAGATGTCATCAGTGATGTCATCAGTGATGTCATTTGAGATGTCATCAGTGATGTCATTTGAGATGTCATCAGTGATGTCATCAGTGATGTCACTGACCATGTCATGAATGATGTAATATGTGACATCATCAGCAGTGGATTGCGGGTGCGCGATATATAGTTAGTGCAACTAACTATATATGGAATTTCAATGGTTTTGTGTGAGTAAAATAAGGTTTTGTAAATGCGAATTCCTAACTATATATGGTCTATAACCTATGGTTTTTTCAGTGAATTTTCAAGGTTTTGTAAATGCTAATTCCTAACTATATATGGTCTATAACCTACGGTTTTTTCAGTGAATATATATATATATATATATATATATATATATATGTATATATATATATATATATATATATATATATATATATATATATATATATATATATATATATATATATATATATATATATATCGATCTGTGACATCTAAAATAGACATTTGCCCTCATTTTGTTGT
>NW_028242120.1:0-43086 GCF_964263255.1 Lissotriton vulgaris | reverse complement strand
CGTCAGTTCACATTTGTAGGTGGATCATCAGTGTTAGAGCTAAAATTAGCATGTTTAAAGTGATTTTCATGCTTCCAGGGGCTCGGGAAGTGAAATAAATACCATTTGGAGGCATTTAATGTTCGAGCAAAAACGGCTGATTTTCGACAAAAGAGATAACACCCCCCCATTACGTCATGCTTCAGAAATGTGGAAAATGGTCCGTTTTCAAATGTTTTATTTTTGAACGTCAGTTCACATTTGTAGGTGGATCATCAGTGTTAGAGCTAAAATTAGCATGTTTAAAGTGATTTTCATGCTTCCAGGGGCCCAAAACACAAGATTTATGGAATGGTTAAAAGTGCATGAAAATGGCCAATTTACTCACTCTGAGTTCTCAAAAAGGGTTTCTTCACCCCGGGAAGTTAATTAAATACCATTTGGAGGCATTTAATGTTCGAGCAAAAACGGCTGATTTTCGACAAAAGAGATAACACCCCCCCATTACGTCATGCTTCAGAAATGTGGAAAATGGTCCGTTTTCAAATGTTTTATTTTTGAACGTCAGTTCACATTTGTAGGTGGATCATCAGTGTTAGAGCTAAAATTAGCATGTTTAAAGTGATTTTCATGCTTCCAGGGGCTCGGGAAGTTAATTAAATACCATTTGGAGGCATTTAATGTTCGAGCAAAAACGGCTGATTTTCGACAAAAGAGATAACACCCCCCCATTACGTCATGCTTCAGAAATGTGGAAAATGGTCCGTTTTCAAATGTTTTATTTTTGAACGTCAGTTCACATTTGTAGGTGGATCATCAGTGTTAGAGCTAAAATTAGCATGTTTAAAGTGATTTTCATGCTTCCAGGGGCCCAAAACACAAGATTTATGGAATGGTTAAAAGTGCATGAAAATGGCCAATTTACTCACTCTGAGTTCTCAAAAAGGATTTCTTCACCCCGGGAAGTGAAATAAATACCATTTGGAGGCATTTAATGTTCGAGCAAAAACGGCTGATTTTCGACAAAAGAGATAACACCCCCCCATTACGTCATGCTTCAGAAATGTGGAAAATGGTCCGTTTTCAAATGTTTTATTTTTGAACGTCAGTTCACATTTGTAGGTGGATCATCAGTGTTAGAGCTAAAATTAGCATGTTTAAAGTGATTTTCATGCTTCCAGGGGCTCGGGAAGTTAATTAAATACCATTTGGAGGCATTTAATGTTCGAGCAAAAACGGCTGATTTTCGACAAAAGAGATAACACCCCCCCATTACGTCATGCTTCAGAAATGTGGAAAATGGTCCGTTTTCAAATGTTTTATTTTTGAACGTCAGTTCACATTTGTAGGTGGATCTTCAGTGTTAGAGCTAAAATTAGCATGTTTAAAGTGATTTTCATGCTTCCAGGGGCCCAAAACACAAGATTTATGGAATGGTTAAAAGTGCATGAAAATGGCCAATTTACTCACTCTGAGTTCTCAAAAAGGGTTTCTTCACCCCGGGAAGTTAATTAAATACCATTTGGAGGCATTTAATGTTCGAGCAAAAACGGCTGATTTTCGACAAAAGAGATAACACCCCCCCATTACGTCATGCTTCAGAAATGTGGAAAATGGTCCGTTTTCAAATGTTTTATTTTTGAACGTCAGTTCACATTTGTAGGTGGATCATCAGTGTTAGAGCTACAATTAGCATGTTTAAAGTGATTTTCATGCTTCCAGGGGCTCGGGAAGTTAATTAAATACCATTTGGAGGCATTTAATGTTCGAGCAAAAACGGCTGATTTTCAACAAAAGAGATAACACCCCCCCATTACGTCATGCTTCAGAAATGTGGAAAATGGTCCGTTTTCAAATGTTTTATTTTTGAACGTCACTTCACATTTGTAGGTGGATCATCAGTGTTAGAGCTAAAATTAGCATGTTTAAAGTGATTTTCATGCTTCCAGGGGCCCAAAACACAAGATTTATGGAATGGTTAAAAGTGCATGAAAATGGCCAATTTACTCACTCTGAGTTCTCAAAAAGGGTTTCTTCACCCCGGGAAGTTAATTAAATACCATTTGGAGGCATTTAATGTTCGAGCAAAAACGGCTGATTTTCGACAAAAGAGATAACACCCCCCCATTACGTCATGCTTCAGAAATGTGGAAAATGGTCCGTTTTCAAATGTTTTATTTTTGAACGTCAGTTCACATTTGTAGGTGGATCATCAGTGTTAGAGCTAAAATTAGCATGTTTAAAGTGATTTTCATGCTTCCAGGGGCCCAAAACACAAGATTAATGGAATGGTTAAAAGTGCATGAAAATGGCCAATTTACTCACTCTGAGTTCTCAAAAAGGGTTTCTTCACCCCGGGAAGTGAAATAAATACCATTTGGAGGCATTTAATGTTCGAGCAAAAACGGCTGATTTTCGACAAAAGAGATAACACCCCCCATTACGTCATGCTTCAGAAATGTGGAAAATGGTCTGTTTTCAAATGTTTTATTTTTGAACGTCAGTTCACATTTGTAGGTGGATCATCAGTGTTAGAGCTAAAATTAGCATGTTTAAAGTGATTTTCATGCTTCCAGGGGCCCAAAACACAAGATTTATGGAATGGTTAAAAGTGCATGAAAATGGCAATTTACTCACTCTGAGTTCTCAAAAAGGGTTTCTTCACCCCGGGAAGTTAATTAAATACCATTTGGAGGCATTTAATGTTCGAGCAAAAACGGCTGATTTTCGACAAAAGAGATAACACCCCCCCATTACGTCATGCTTCAGAAATGTGGAAAATGGTCCGTTTTCAAATGTTTTATTTTTGAACGTCAGTTCACATTTGTAGGTGGATCATCAGTGTTAGAGCTAAAATTAGCATGTTTAAAGTGATTTTCATGCTTCCAGGGGCTCGGGAAGTTAATTAAATACCATTTGGAGGCATTTAATGTTTGAGCAAAAACGGCTGATTTTCGACAAAAGAGATAACACCCCCCCATTACGTCATGCTTCAGAAATGTGGAAAATGGTCCGTTTTCAAATGTTTTATTTTTGAACGTCAGTTCACATTTGTAGGTGGATCATCAGTGTTAGAGCTAAAATTAGCATGTTTAAAGTGATTTTCATGCTTCCAGGGGCCCAAAACACAAGATTTATGGAATGGTTAAAAGTGCATGAAAATGGACAATTTACTCACTCTGAGTTCTCAAAAAGGGTTTCTTCACCCCGGGAAGTTAATTAAATACCATTTGGAGGCATTTAATGTTCGAGCAAAAACGGCTGATTTTCGACAAAAGAGATAACACCCCCCCATTACGTCATGCTTCAGAAATGTGGAAAATGGTCCGTTTTCAAATGTTTTTTTTTTGAACGTCAGTTCACATTTGTAGGTGGATCATCAGTGTTAGAGCTACAATTAGCATGTTTAAAGTGATTTTCATGCTTCCAGGGGCTCGGGAAGTTAATTAAATACCATTTGGAGGCATTTAATGTTCGAGCAAAAACGGCTGATTTTCGACAAAAGAGATAACACCCCCCCATTACGTCATGCTTCAGAAATGTGGAAAATGGTCCGTTTTCAAATGTTTTATTTTTGAACGTCACTTCACATTTGTAGGTGGATCATCAGTGTTAGAGCTAAAATTAGCATGTTTAAAGTGATTTTCATGCTTCCAGGGGCCCAAAACACAAGATTTATGGAATGGTTAAAAGTGCATGAAAATGGCCAATTTACTCACTCTGAGTTCTCAAAAAGGGTTTCTTCACCCCGGGAAGTTAATTAAATACCATTTGGAGGCATTTAATGTTCGAGCAAAAACGGCTGATTTTCGACAAAAGAGATAACACCCCCCCATTACGTCATGCTTCAGAAATGTGGAAAATGGTCCGTTTTCAAATGTTTTATTTTTGAACGTCAGTTCACATTTGTAGGTGGATCATCAGTGTTAGAGCTAAAATTAGCATGTTTAAAGTGATTTTCATGCTTCCAGGGGCCCAAAACACAAGATTAATGGATTGGTTAAAAGTGCATGAAAATGGCCAATTTACTCACTCTGAGTTCTCAAAAAGGGTTTCTTCACCCCGGGAAGTGAAATAAATACCATTTGGAGGCATTTAATGTTCGAGCAAAAACGGCTGATTTTCGACAAAAGAGATAACACCCCCCATTACGTCATGCTTCAGAAATGTGGAAAATGGTCCGTTTTCAAATGTTTTATTTTTGAACGTCAGTTCACATTTGTAGGTGGATCATCAGTGTTAGAGCTAAAATTAGCATGTTTAAAGTGATTTTCATGCTTCCAGGGGCCCAAAACACAAGATTTATGGAATGGTTAAAAGTGCATGAAAATGGCAATTTACTCACTCTGAGTTCTCAAAAAGGGTTTCTTCACCCCGGGAAGTTAATTAAATACCATTTGGAGGCATTTAATGTTCGAGCAAAAACGGCTGATTTTCGACAAAAGAGATAACACCCCCCCATTACGTCATGCTTCAGAAATGTGGAAAATGGTCCGTTTTCAAATGTTTTATTTTTGAACGTCAGTTCACATTTGTAGGTGGATCATCAGTGTTAGAGCTAAAATTCGCATGTTTAAAGTGATTTTCATGCTTCCAGGGGCTCGGGAAGTTAATTAAATACCATTTGGAGGCATTTAATGTTCGAGCAAAAACGGCTGATTTTCGACAAAAGAGATAACACCTCCCCATTACGTCATGCTTCAGAAATGTGGAAAATGGTCCGTTTTCAAATGTTTTATTTTTGAACGTCAGTTCACATTTGTAGGTGGATCATCAGTGTTAGAGCTAAAATTAGCATGTTTAAAGTGATTTTCATGCTTCCAGGCGCTCGGGAAGTTAAATAAATACCATTTGGAGGCATTTAATGTTCGAGCAAAAACGGCTGATTTTCGACAAAAGAGATAACACCCCCCCATTACGTCATGCTTCAGAAATGTGGAAAATGGTCCGTTTTCAAAAGTTTTATTTTTGAACATCAGTTCACATTTGTAGGTGGATCATCAGTGTTAGAGCTAAAATTAGCATGTTTAAAGTGATTTTCATGCTTCCAGGGGCCCAAAACACAAGATTTATGGAATGGTTAAAAGTGCATGAAAATGGCCAATTTACTCACTCTGAGTTCTCAAAAAGGGTTTCTTCACCCCGGGAAGTGAAATAAATACCATTTGGAGGCATTTAATGTTTGAGCAAAAACGGCTGATTTTCGACAAAAGAGATAACACCCCCCCATTACGTCATGCTTCAGAAATGTGGAAAATGGTCCGTTTTCAAATGTTTTATTTTTGAACGTCAGTTCACATTTGTAGGTGGATCATCAGTGTTAGAGCTAAAATTAGCATGTTTAAAGTGATTTTCATGCTTCCAGGGGCTCGGGAAGTTAATTAAATACCATTTGGAGGCATTTAATGTTCGAGCAAAAACGGCTGATTTTCGACAAAAGAGATAACACCCCCCCATTACGTCATGCTTCAGAAATGTGGAAAATGGTCCGTTTTCAAATGTTTTATTTTTGAACGTCAGTTCACATTTGTAGGTGGATCATCAGTGTTAGAGCTAAAATTAGCATGTTTAAAGTGATTTTCATGCTTCCAGGGGCTCGGGAAGTGAAATAAATACCATTTGGAGGCATTTAATGTTCGAGCAAAAACGGCTGATTTTCGACAAAAGAGATAACACCCCCCCATTACGTCATGCTTCAGAAATGTGGAAAATGGTCCGTTTTCAAATGTTTTATTTTTGAACGCCAGTTCACATTTGTAGGTGGATCATCAGTGTTAGAGCTAAAATTAGCATGTTTAAAGTGATTTTCATGCTTCCAGGGGCTCGGGAAGTGAAATAAATACCATTTGGAGGCATTTAATGTTCGAGCAAACACGGCTGATTTTCGACAAAAGAGATAACACCCCCCCATTACGTCATGCTTCAGAAATGTGGAAAATGGTCCGTTTTCAAATGTTTTATTTTTGAACGTCAGTTCACATTTGTAGGTGGATCATCAGTGTTAGAGCTAAAATTAGCATGTTTAAAGTGATTTTCATGCTTCCAGGGGCTCGGGAAGTTAATTAAATACCATTTGGAGGCATTTAATGTTCGAGCAAAAACGGCTGATTTTCAACAAAAGAGATAACACCCCCCCATTACGTCATGCTTCAGAAATGTGGAAAATGGTCCGTTTTCAAATGTTTTATTTTTGAACGTCAGTTCACATTTGTAGGTGGATCATCAGTGTTAGAGCTAAAATTAGCATGTTTAAAGTGATTTTCATGCTTCCAGGGGCCCAAAACACAAGATTAATGGAATGGTTAAAAGTGCATGAAAATGGCCAATTTACTCACTCTGAGTTCTCAAAAAGGGTTTCTTCACCCCGGGAAGTGAAATAAATACCATTTGGAGGCATTTAATGTTCGAGCAAAAACGGCTGATTTTCGACAAAAGAGATAACACCCCCCCATTACGTCATGCTTCAGAAATGTGGAAAATGGTCCGTTTTCAAATGTTTTATTTTTGAACGTCAGTTCACATTTGTAGGTGGATCATCAGTGTTAGAGCTAAAATTAGCATGTTTAAAGTGATTTTCATGCTTCCAGGGGCTCGGGAAGATAATTAAATACCATTTGGAGGCATTTAATGTTCGAGCAAAAACGGCTGATTTTCGACAAAAGAGATAACACCCCCCCATTACGTCATGCTTCAGAAATGTGGAAAATGGTCCGTTTTCAAATGTTTTATTTTTGAACGTCAGTTCACATTTGTAGGTGGATCATCAGTGTTAGAGCTAAAATTAGCATGTTTAAAGTGATTTTCATGCTTCCAGGGGCCCAAAACACAAGATTTATGGAATGGTTAAAAGTGCATGAAAATGGCCAATTTACTCACTCTGAGTTCTCAAAAAGGCTTTCTTCACCCCGGGAAGTTAATTAAATACCATTTGGAGGCATTTAATGTTCGAGCAAAAACGGCTGATTTTCGACAAAAGAGATAACACCCCCCCCATTACGTCATGCTTCAGAAATGTGGAAAATGGTCCGTTTTCAAATGTTTTATTTTTGAACGTCAGTTCACATTTGTAGGTGGATCATCAGTGTTAGAGCTAAAATTAGCATGTTTAAAGTGATTTTCATGCTTCCAGGGGCTCGGGAAGTTAATTAAATACCATTTGGAGGCATTTAATGTTCGAGCAAAAACGGCTGATTTTCGACAAAAGAGATAACACCCCCCCATTACGTCATGCTTCAGAAATGTGGAAAATGGTCCGTTTTCAAATGTTTTATTTTTGAACGTCAGTTCACATTTGTAGGTGGATCATCAGTGTTAGAGCTAAAATTAGCATGTTTAAAGTGATTTTCATGCTTCCAGGGGCCCAAAACACAAGATTTATGGAATGGTTAAAAGTGCATGAAAATGGCCAATTTACTCACTCTGAGTTCTCAAAAAGGGTTTCTTCACCCCGGGAAGTTAATTAAATACCATTTGGAGGCATTTAATGTTCGAGCAAAAACGGCTGATTTTCGACAAAAGAGATAACACCCCCCCATTACGTCATGCTTCAGAAATGTGGAAAATGGTCCGTTTTCAAATGTTTTATTTTTGAACGTCAGTTCACATTTGTAGGTGGATCATCAGTGTTAGAGCTAAAATTAGCATGTTTAAAGTGATTTTCATGCTTCCAGGGGCTCGGGAAGTTAATTAAATACCATTTGGAGGCATTTAATGTTCGAGCAAAAACGGCTGATTTTCGACAAAAGAGATAACACCCCCCAATTACGTCATGCTTCAGAAATGTGGAAAATGGTCCGTTTTCAAATGTTTTATTTTTGAACGTCAGTTCACATTTGTAGGTGGATCATCAGTGTTAGAGCTAAAATTAGCATGTTTAAAGTGATTTTCATGCTTCCAGGGGCCCAAAACACAAGATTTATGGAATGGTTAAAAGTGCATGAAAATGGCCAATTTACTCACTCTGAGTTCTCAAAAAGGATTTCTTCACCCCGGGAAGTGAAATAAATACCATTTGGAGGCATTTAATGTTCGAGCAAAAACGGCTGATTTTCGACAAAAGAGATAACACCCCCCCATTACGTCATGCTTCAGAAATGTGGAAAATGGTCCGTTTTCAAATGTTTTATTTTTGAACGTCAGTTCACATTTGTAGGTGGATCATCAGTGTTAGAGCTAAAATTAGCATGTTTAAAGTGATTTTCATGCTTCCAGGGGCTCGGGAAGTTAATTAAATACCATTTGGAGGCATTTAATGTTCGAGCAAAAACGGCTGATTTTCGACAAAAGAGATAACCCCCCCCATTACGTCATGCTTCAGAAATGTGGAAAATGGTCCGTTTTCAAATGTTTTATTTTTGAACGTCAGTTCACATTTGTAGGTGGATCATCAGTGTTAGAGCTAAAATTAGCATGTTTAAAGTGATTTTCATGCTTCCAGGGGCCCAAAACACAAGATTTATGGAATGGTTAAAAGTGCATGAAAATGGTCAATTTACTCACTCTGAGTTCTCAAAAAGGGTTTCTTCACCCCGGGAAGTTAATTAAATACCATTTGGAGGCATTTAATGTTCGAGCAAAAACGGCTGATTTTCGACAAAAGAGCCCCCCCATTACGTCATGCTTCAGAAATGTGGAAAATGGTCCGCTTTCAAATGTTTTATTTTTGAACGTCAGTTCACATTTGTAGGTGGATCATCAGTGTTAGAGCTAAAATTAGCATGTTTAAAGTGATTTTCATGCTTCCAGGGGCTCGGGAAGTTAATTAAATACCATTTGGAGGCATTTAATGTTCGAGCAAAAACGGCTGATTTTCGACAAAAGAGATAACACCCCCCCATTACGTCATGCTTCAGAAATGTGGAAAATGGTCCGTTTTCAAATGTTTTATTTTTGAACGTCAGTTCACATTTGTAGGTGGATCATCAGTGTTAGAGCTAAAATTAGCATGTTTAAAGTGATTTTCATGCTTCCAGGGGCCCAAAACACAAGATTTATGGAATGGTTAAAAGTGCATGAAAATGGCCAATTTACTCACTCTGAGTTCTCAAAAAGGGTTTCTTCACCCCGGGAAGTGAAATAAATACCATTTGGAGGCATTTAATGTTCGAGCAAAAACGGCTGATTTTCGACTAAAGAGATAACACCCCCCCATTACGTCATGCTTCAGAAATGTGGAAAATGGTCCGTTTTCAAATGTTTTATTTTTGAACGTCAGTTCACATTTGTAGGTGGATCATCAGTGTTAGAGCTAAAATTAGCATGTTTAAAGTGATTTTCATGCTTCCAGGGGGCCCAAAACACAAGATTTATGGAATGGTTAAAAGTGCATGAAAATGGCCAATTTACTCACTCTGAGTTCTCAAAAAGGGTTTCTTCACCCCGGGAAGTTAATTAAATACCATTTGGAGGCATTTAATGTTCGAGCAAAAACGACTGATTTTCGACAAAAGAGATAACACCCCCCCATTACGTCATGCTTCAGAAATGTGGAAAATGGTCCGTTTTCAAATGTTTTATTTTTGAACGTCAGTTCACATTTGTAGGTGGATCATCAGTGTTAGAGCTAAAATTAGCATGTTTAAAGTGATTTTCATGCTTCCAGGGGCTCGGGAAGTTAATTAAATACCATTTGGAGGCATTTAATGTTCGAGCAAAAACGGCTGATTTTCGACAAAAGAGATAACACCCCCCCATTACGTCATGCTTCAGAAACGTGGAAAATGGTCCGTTTTCAAATGTTTTATTTTTGAACGTCAGTTCACATTTGTAGGTGGATCATCAGTGTTAGAGCTAAAATTAGCATGTTTAAAGTGATTTTCATGCTTCCAGGGGCTCGGGAAGTTAATTAAATACCATTTGGAGGCATTTAATGTTCGAGCAAAAACGGCTGATTTTCGACAAAAGAGATAACACCCCCCATTACGTCATGCTTCAGAAATGTGGAAAATGGTCCGTTTTCAAATGTTTTATTTTTGAACGTCAGTTCACATTTGTAGGTGGATCATCAGTGTTAGAGCTAAAATTAGCATGTTTAAAGTGATTTTCATGCTTCCAGGGGCCCAAAACACAAGATTTATGGAATGGTTAAAAGTGCATGAAAATGGCCAATTTACTCACTCTGAGTTCTCAAAAAGGGTTTCTTCACCCCGGGAAGTTAATTAAATACCATTTGGAGGCATTTAATGTTCGAGCAAAAACGGCTGATTTTCGACAAAAGAGATAACACCCCCCCATTACGTCATGCTTCAGAAATGTGGAAAATGGTCCGTTTTCAAATGTTTTATTTTTGAACGTCAGTTCACATTTGTAGGTGGATCATCAGTGTTAGAGCTAAAATTAGCATGTTTAAAGTGATTTTCATGCTTCCAGGGGCCCAAAACACAAGATTAATGGAATGGTTAAAAGTGCATGAAAATGGCCAATTTACTCACTCTGAGTTCTCAAAAAGGGTTTCTTCACCCCGGGAAGTGAAATAAATACCATTTGGAGGCATTTAATGTTCGAGCAAAAACGGCTGATTTTCGACTAAAGAGATAACACCCCCCCATTACGTCATGCTTCAGAAATGTGGAAAATGGTCCGTTTTCAAATGTTTTATTTTTGAACGTCAGTTCACATTTGTAGGTGGATCATCAGTGTTAGAGCTAAAATTAGCATGTTTAAAGTGATTTTCATGCTTCCAGGGGCCCAAAACACAAGATTTATGGAATGGTTAAAAGTGCATGAAAATGGCCAATTTACTCACTCTGAGTTCTCAAAAAGGGTTTCTTCACCCCGGGAAGTTAATTAAATACCATTTGGAGGCATTTAATGTTCGAGCAAAAACGGCTGATTTTCGACAAAAGAGATAACACCCCCCCATTACGTCATGCTTCAGAAATGTGGAAAATGGTCCGTTTTCAAATGTTTTATTTTTGAACGTCAGTTCACATTTGTAGGTGGATCATCAGTGTTAGAGCTACAATTAGCATGTTTAAAGTGATTTTCATGCTTCCAGGGGCTCGGGAAGTTAATTAAATACCATTTGGAGGCATTTAATGTTCGAGCAAAAACGGCTGATTTTCGACAAAAGAGATAACACCCCCCCATTACGTCATTCTTCAGAAATGTGGAAAATGGTCCGTTTTCAAATGTTTTATTTTTGAACGTCAGTTCACATTTGTAGGTGGATCATCAGTGTTAGAGCTAAAATTAGCATGTTTAAAGTGATTTTCATGCTTACAGGGGCTCGGGAAGTTAATTAAATACCATTTGGAGGCATTTAATGTTCGAGCAAAAACGGCTGATTTTCGACAAAAGAGATAACACCCCCCCATTACGTCATGCTTCAGAAATGTGGAAAATGGTCCGTTTTCAAATGTTTTATTTTTGAACGTCAGTTCACATTTGTAGGTGGATTATCAGTGTTAGAGCTAAAATTAGCATGTTTAAAGTGATTTTCATGCTTCCAGGGGCTCGGGAAGTTAATTAAATACCATTTGGAGGCATTTAATGTTCGAGCAAAAACGGCTGATTTTCGACAAAAGAGATAACACCCCCCCATTACGTCATGCTTCAGAAATGTGGAAAATGGTCCGTTTTCAAATGTTTTATTTTTGAACGTCAGTTCACATTTGTAGGTGGATCATCAGTGTTAGAGCTAAAATTAGCATGTTTAAAGTGATTTTCATGCTTCCAGGGGCCCAAAACACAAGATTTATGGAATGGTTAAAAGTGCATGGAAATGGCCAATTTACTCACTCTGAGTTCTCAAAAAGGGTTTCTTCACCCCGGGAAGTTAATTAAATACCATTTGGAGGCATTTAATGTTCGAGCAAAAACGGCTGATTTTCGACAAAAGAGATAACACCCCCCCATTACGTCATGCTTCAGAAATGTGGAAAATGGTCCGTTTTCAAATGTTTTATTTTTGAACGTCAGTTCACATTTGTAGGTGGATCATCAGTGTTAGAGCTAAAATTAGCATGTTTAAAGTGATTTTCATGCTTCCAGGGGCTCGGGAAGTTAATTAAATACCATTTGGAGGCATTTAATGTTCGAGCAAAAACGGCTGATTTTCGACAAAAGAGATAACACCCCCCCATTACGTCATGCTTCAGAAATGTGGAAAATGGTCCGTTTTCAAATGTTTTATTTTTGAACGTCAGTTCACATTTGTAGGTGGATCATCAGTGTTAGAGCTAAAATTAGCATGTTTAAAGTGATTTTCATGCTTCCAGGGTCCCAAAACACAAGATTTATGGAATGGTTAAAAGTGCATGAAAATGGCCAATTTACTCACTCTGAGTTCTCAAAAAGGGTTTCTTCACCCCGGGAAGTTAATTAAATACCATTGGAGGCATTTAATGTTCGAGCAAAAACGGCAGATTTTCGACAAAAGAGATAACACCCCCCCATTACGTCATGCTTCAGAAATTTGGAAAATGGTCCGTTTTCAAATGTTTTATTTTTGAACATCAGTTCACATTTGTAGGTGGATCATCAGTGTTGGAGCTAAAATTAGCATGTTTAAAGTGATTTTCATGCTTCCAGGGGCTCGGGAAGTTAATTAAATACCTTTTGGAGGCATTTAATGTTCGAGCAAAAACGGCTGATTTTCGACAAAAGAGATAACACCCCCCCATTACGTCATGCTTCAGAAATGTGGAAAATGGTCCGTTTTCAAATGTTTTATTTTTGAACGTCAGTTCACATTTGTAGGTGGATCATCAGTGTTAGAGCTAAAATTAGCATGTTTAAAGTGATTTTCATGCTTCCAGGGGCCCAAAACTCAAGATTAATGGAATGGTTAAAAGTGCATGAAAATGGCCAATTTACTCACTCTGAGTTGTCAAAAAGGGTTTCTTCACCCCGGGAAGTGAAATAAATACCATTTGGAGGCATTTAATGTTCGAGCAAAAACGGCTGATTTTCGACTAAAGAGATAAAACCCCCCCGTTACGTCATGCTTCAGAAATGTGGAAAATGGTCCGTTTTCAAATGTTTTATTTTTGAACGTCAGTTCACATTTGTAGGTGGATCATCAGTGTTAGAGCTAAAATTAGCATGTTTAAAGTGATTTTCATGCTTCCAGGGGCTCGGGAAGTTAATTAAATACCATTTGGAGGCATTTAATGTTCGAGCAAAAACGGCTGATTTTTGACAAAAGAGATAACACCCCCCCATTACGTCATGCTTCAGAAATGTGGAAAATGGTCCGTTTTCAAATGTTTTATTTTTGAACGTCAGTTCACATTTGTAGGTGGATCATCAGTGTTAGAGCTAAAATTAGCATGTTTAAAGTGATTTTCATGCTTCCAGGGGCTCGGGAAGTTAATTAAATACCATTTGGAGGCATTTAATGTTCGAGCAAAAACGGCTGATTTTCGACAAAAGAGATAACACCCCCCCATTACGTCATGCTTCAGAAATGTGGAAAATGGTCTGTTTTCAAATGTTTTATTTTTGAACGTCAGTTCACATTTGTAGGTGGATCATCAGTGTTAGAGCTAAAATTAGCATGTTTAAAGTGATTTTCATGCTTCCGGGGGCCCAAAACACAAGATTTATGGAATGGTTAAAAGTGCATGAAAATGGCCAATTTACTCACTCTGAGTTCTCAAAAAGGGTTTCTTCACCCCGGGAAGTTAATTAAATACCATTTGGAGGCATTTAATGTTCGAGCAAAAACGGCTGATTTTCGACAAAAGAGATAACACCCCCCCATTACGTCATGCTTCAGAAATGTGGAAAATGGTCCGTTTTCAAATGTTTTATTTTTGAACGTCAGTTCACATTTGTAGGTGGATCATCAGTGTTAGAGCTACAATTAGCATGTTTAAAGTGATTTTCATGCTTCCAGGGGCTCGGGAAGTTAATTAAATACCATTTGGAGGCATTTAATGTTCGAGCAAAAACGGCTGATTTTCGACAAAAGAGATAACACCCCCCCATTACGTCATTCTTCAGAAATGTGGAAAATGGTCCGTTTTCAAATGTTTTATTTTTGAACGTCAGTTCACATTTGTAGGTGGATCATCAGTGTTAGAGCTAAAATTAGCATGTTTAAAGTGATTTTCATGCTTACAGGGGCTCGGGAAGTTAATTAAATACCATTTGGAGGCATTTAATGTTCGAGCAAAAACGGCTGATTTTCGACAAAAGAGATAACACCCCCCCATTACGTCATGCTTCAGAAATGTGGAAAATGGTCCGTTTTCAAATGTTTTATTTTTGAACGTCAGTTCACATTTGTAGGTGGATTATCAGTGTTAGAGCTAAAATTAGCATGTTTAAAGTGATTTTCATGCTTCCAGGGGCTCGGGAAGTTAATTAAATACCATTTGGAGGCATTTAATGTTCGAGCAAAAACGGCTGATTTTCGACAAAAGAGATAACACCCCCCCATTACGTCATGCTTCAGAAATGTGGAAAATGGTCCGTTTTCAAATGTTTTATTTTTGAACGTCAGTTCACATTTGTAGGTGGATCATCAGTGTTAGAGCTAAAATTAGCATGTTTAAAGTGATTTTCATGCTTCCAGGGGCCCAAAACACAAGATTTATGGAATGGTTAAAAGTGCATGGAAATGGCCAATTTACTCACTCTGAGTTCTCAAAAAGGGTTTCTTCACCCCGGGAAGTTAATTAAATACCATTTGGAGGCATTTAATGTTCGAGCAAAAACGGCTGATTTTCGACAAAAGAGATAACACCCCCCCATTACGTCATGCTTCAGAAATGTGGAAAATGGTCCGTTTTCAAATGTTTTATTTTTGAACGTCAGTTCACATTTGTAGGTGGATCATCAGTGTTAGAGCTAAAATTAGCATGTTTAAAGTGATTTTCATGCTTCCAGGGGCTCGGGAAGTTAATTAAATACCATTTGGAGGCATTTAATGTTCGAGCAAAAACGGCTGATTTTCGACAAAAGAGATAACACCCCCCCATTACGTCATGCTTCAGAAATGTGGAAAATGGTCCGTTTTCAAATGTTTTATTTTTGAACGTCAGTTCACATTTGTAGGTGGATCATCAGTGTTAGAGCTAAAATTAGCATGTTTAAAGTGATTTTCATGCTTCCAGGGTCCCAAAACACAAGATTTATGGAATGGTTAAAAGTGCATGAAAATGGCCAATTTACTCACTCTGAGTTCTCAAAAAGGGTTTCTTCACCCCGGGAAGTTAATTAAATACCATTGGAGGCATTTAATGTTCGAGCAAAAACGGCAGATTTTCGACAAAAGAGATAACACCCCCCCATTACGTCATGCTTCAGAAATTTGGAAAATGGTCCGTTTTCAAATGTTTTATTTTTGAACATCAGTTCACATTTGTAGGTGGATCATCAGTGTTGGAGCTAAAATTAGCATGTTTAAAGTGATTTTCATGCTTCCAGGGGCTCGGGAAGTTAATTAAATACCTTTTGGAGGCATTTAATGTTCGAGCAAAAACGGCTGATTTTCGACAAAAGAGATAACACCCCCCCATTACGTCATGCTTCAGAAATGTGGAAAATGGTCCGTTTTCAAATGTTTTATTTTTGAACGTCAGTTCACATTTGTAGGTGGATCATCAGTGTTAGAGCTAAAATTAGCATGTTTAAAGTGATTTTCATGCTTCCAGGGGCCCAAAACTCAAGATTAATGGAATGGTTAAAAGTGCATGAAAATGGCCAATTTACTCACTCTGAGTTGTCAAAAAGGGTTTCTTCACCCCGGGAAGTGAAATAAATACCATTTGGAGGCATTTAATGTTCGAGCAAAAACGGCTGATTTTCGACTAAAGAGATAAAACCCCCCCGTTACGTCATGCTTCAGAAATGTGGAAAATGGTCCGTTTTCAAATGTTTTATTTTTGAACGTCAGTTCACATTTGTAGGTGGATCATCAGTGTTAGAGCTAAAATTAGCATGTTTAAAGTGATTTTCATGCTTCCAGGGGCTCGGGAAGTTAATTAAATACCATTTGGAGGCATTTAATGTTCGAGCAAAAACGGCTGATTTTTGACAAAAGAGATAACACCCCCCCATTACGTCATGCTTCAGAAATGTGGAAAATGGTCCGTTTTCAAATGTTTTATTTTTGAACGTCAGTTCACATTTGTAGGTGGATCATCAGTGTTAGAGCTAAAATTAGCATGTTTAAAGTGATTTTCATGCTTCCAGGGGCTCGGGAAGTTAATTAAATACCATTTGGAGGCATTTAATGTTCGAGCAAAAACGGCTGATTTTCGACAAAAGAGATAACACCCCCCCATTACGTCATGCTTCAGAAATGTGGAAAATGGTCTGTTTTCAAATGTTTTATTTTTGAACGTCAGTTCACATTTGTAGGTGGATCATCAGTGTTAGAGCTAAAATTAGCATGTTTAAAGTGATTTTCATGCTTCCGGGGGCCCAAAACACAAGATTTATGGAATGGTTAAAAGTGCATGAAAATGGCCAATTTACTCACTCTGAGTTCTCAAAAAGGGTTTCTTCACCCCGGGAAGTTAATTAAATACCATTTGGAGGCATTTAATGTTCGAGCAAAAACGGCTGATTTTCGACAAAAGAGATAACACCCCCCCCATTACGTCATGCTTCAGAAATGTGGAAAATGGTCCGTTTTCAAATGTTTTATTTTTGAACGTCAGTTCACATTTGTAGGTGGATCATCAGTGTTAGAGCTAAAATTAGCATGTTTAAAGTGATTTTCATGCTTCCAGGGGCTCGGGAAGTTAATTAAATACCATTTGGAGGCATTTAATGTTCGAGCAAAAACGGCTGATTTTCGACAAAAGAGATAACACCCCCCCATTACGTCATGCTTCAGAAATGTGGAAAATGGTCCGTTTTCAAATGTTTTATTTTTGAACGTCAGTTCACATTTGTAGGTGGATCATCAGTGTTAGAGCTAAAATTAGCATGTTTAAAGTGATTTTCATGCTTCCAGGGGCCCAAAACACAAGATTTATGGAATGGTTAAAAGTGCATGAAAATGGCCAATTTACTCACTCTGAGTTCTCAAAAAGGGTTTCTTCACCCCGGGAAGTTAATTAAATACCATTTGGAGGCATTTAATGTTCGAGCAAAAACGGCTGATTTTCGACAAAAGAGATAACACCCCCCCATTACGTCATGCTTCAGAAATGTGGAAAATGGTCCGTTTTCAAATGTTTTATTTTTGAACGTCAGTTCACATTTGTAGGTGGATCATCAGTGTTAGAGCTAAAATTAGCATGTTTAAAGTGATTTTCATGCTTCCAGGGGCTCGGGAAGTTAATTAAATACCATTGGGAGGCATTTAATGTTCGAGCAAAAACGGCTGATTTTCGACAAAAGAGATAACACCCCCCCATTACGTCATGCTTCAGAAATGTGGAAAATGGTCCGTTTTCAAATGTTTTATTTTTGAACGTCAGTTCACATTTGTAGGTGGATCATCAGTGTTAGAGCTAAAATTAGCATGTTTAAAGTGATTTTCATGCTTCCAGGGGCTCGGGAAGTTAATTAAATACCATTTGGAGGCATTTAATGTTCGAGCAAAAACGGCTGATTTTCGACAAAAGAGATAACACCCCCCCATTACGTCATGCTTCAGAAATGTGGAAAATGGTCCGTTTTCAAATGTTTTATTTTTGAACGTCAGTTCACATTTGTAGGTGGATCATCAGTGTTAGAGCTAAAATTAGCATGTTTAAAGTGATTTTCATGCTTCCAGGGGCCCAAAACACAAGATTTATGGAATGGTTAAAAGTGCATGAAAATGGCCAATTTACTCACTCTGAGTTCTCAAAAAGGGTTTCTTCACCCCGGGAAGTGAAATAAATACCATTTGGAGGCATTTAATGTTCGAGCAAAAACGGCTGATTTTCGACAAAAGAGATAACACCCCCCCATTACGTCATGCTTCAGAAATGTGGAAAATGGTCCGTTTTCAAATGTTTTATTTTTGAACGTCAGTTCACATTTGTAGGTGGATCATCAGTGTTAGAGCTAAAATTAGCATGTTTAAAGTGATTTTCATGCTTCCAGGGGCTCGGGAAGTTAATTAAATACCATTTGGAGGCATTTAATGTTCGAGCAAAAACGGCTGATTTTCGACAAAAGAGATAACACCCCCCCATTACGTCATGCTTCAGAAATGTGGAAAATGGTCCGTTTTCAAATGTTTTATTTTTGAACGTCAGTTCACATTTGTAGGTGGATCATCAGTGTTAGAGCTAAAATTAGCATGTTTAAAGTGATTTTCATGCTTCCAGGGTCCCAAAACACAAGATTTATGGAATGGTTAAAAGTGCATGAAAATGGCCAATTTACTCACTCTGAGTTCTCAAAAAGGGTTTCTTCATCCCGGGAAGTTAATTAAATACCATTGGAGGCATTTAATGTTCGAGCAAAAACGGCTGATTTTCGACAAAAGAGATAACACCCCCCCATTACGTCATGCTTCAGAAATGTGGAAAATGGTCCGTTTTCAAATGTTTTATTTTTGAACATCAGTTCACATTTGTAGGTGGATCATCAGTGTTGGAGCTAAAATTAGCATGTTTAAAGTGATTTTCATGCTTCCAGGGGCTCGGGAAGTTAATTAAATACCTTTTGGAGGCATTTAATGTTCGAGCAAAAACGGCTGATTTTCGACAAAAGAGATAACACCCCCCCATTACGTCATGCTTCAAAAATGTGGAAAATGGTCCGTTTTCAAATGTTTTATTTTTGAACGTCAGTTCACATTTGTAGGTGGATCATCAGTGTTAGAGCTAAAATTAGCATGTTTAAAGTGATTTTCATGCTTCCAGGGGCCCAAAACACAAGATTTATGGAATGGTTAAAAGTGCATGAAAATGGCCAATTTACTCACTCTGAGTTCTCAAAAAGGGTTTCTTCACCCCGGGAAGTTAATTAAATACCATTTGGAGGCATTTAATGTTCGAGCAAAAACGGCTGATTTTCGACAAAAGAGATAACACCCCCCCATTACGTCATGCTTCAGAAATGTGGAAAATGGTCCGTTTTCAAATGTTTTATTTTTGAACGTCAGTTCACATTTGTAGGTGGATCATCAGTGTTAGAGCTAAAATTAGCATGTTTAAAGTGATTTTCATGCTTCCAGGGGCCCAAAACTCAAGATTAATGGAATGGTTAAAAGTGCATGAAAATGGCCAATTTACTCACTCTGAGTTCTCAAAAAGGGTTTCTTCACCCCGGGAAGTGAAATAAATACCATTTGGAGGCATTTAATGTTCGAGCAAAAACGGCTGATTTTCGACTAAAGAGATAAAACCCCCCCGTTACGTCATGCTTCAGAAATGTGGAAAATGGTCCGTTTTCAAATGTTTTATTTTTGAACGTCAGTTCACATTTGTAGGTGGATCATCAGTGTTAGAGCTAAAATTAGCATGTTTAAAGTGATTTTCATGCTTCCAGGGGGCCCAAAACACAAGATTTATGGAATGGTTAAAAGTGCATGAAAATGGCCAATTTACTCACTCTGAGTTCTCAAAAAGGGTTTCTTCACCCCGGGAAGTTAATTAAATACCATTTGGAGGCATTTAATGTTCGAGCAAAAACGGCTGATTTTCGACAAAAGAGATAACACCCCCCCATTACGTCATGCTTCAGAAATGTGGAAAATGGTCCGTTTTCAAATGTTTTATTTTTGAACGTCAGTTCACATTTGTAGGTGGATCATCAGTGTTAGAGCTAAAATTAGCATGTTTAAAGTGATTTTCATGCTTCCAGGGGCTCGGGAAGTTAATTAAATACCATTTGGAGGCATTTAATGTTCGAGCAAAAACGGCTGATTTTCGACAAAAGAGATAACACCCCCCCATTACGTCATGCTTCAGAAATGTGGAAAATGGTCCGTTTTCAAATGTTTTATTTTTGAACGTCAGTTCACATTTGTAGGTGGATCATCAGTGTTAGAGCTAAAATTAGCATGTTTAAAGTGATTTTCATGCTTCCAGGGGCTCGGGAAGTTAATTAAATACCATTTGGAGGCATTTAATGTTCGAGCAAAAACGGCTGATTTTCGACAAAAGAGATAACACCCCCCCATTACGTCATGCTTCAGAAATGTGGAAAATGGTCTGTTTTCAAATGTTTTATTTTTGAACGTGAGTTCACATTTGTAGGTGGATCATCAGTGTTAGAGCTAAAATTAGCATGTTTAAAGTGATTTTCATGCTTCCAGGGGCCCAAAACACAAGATTTATGGAATGGTTAAAAGTGCATGAAAATGGCCAATTTACTCACTCTGAGTTCTCAAAAAGGGTTTCTTCACCCCGGGAAGTTAATTAAATACCATTTGGAGGCATTTAATGTTCGAGCAAAAACGGCTGATTTTCGACAAAAGAGATAACACCCCCCCCGTTACGTCATGCTTCAGAAATGTGGAAAATGGTCCGTTTTCAAATGTTTTATTTTTGAACGTCAGTTCACATTTGTAGGTGGATCATCAGTGTTAGAGCTAAAATTAGCATGTTTAAAGTGATTTTCATGCTTCCAGGGGCTCGGGAAGTTAATTAAATACCATTTGGAGGCATTTAATGTTCGAGCAAAAACGGCTGATTTTCGACAAAAGAGATAACACCCCCCCAATACGTCATGCTTCAGAAATGTGGAAAATGGTCCGTTTTCAAATGTTTTATTTTTGAACGTCAGTTCACATTTGTAGGTGGATCATCAGTGTTAGAGCTAAAATTAGCATGTTTAAAGTGATTTTCATGCTTCCAGGGGCCCAAAACACAAGATTTATGGAATGGTTAAAAGTGCATGAAAATGGCCAATTTACTCACTCTGAGTTCTCAAAAAGGGTTTCTTCACCCCGGGAAGTTAATTAAATACCATTTGGAGGCATTTAATGTTCGAGCAAAAACGGCTGATTTTCGACAAAAGAGATAACACCCCCCCATTACGTCATGCTTCAGAAATGTGGAAAATGGTCCGTTTTCAAATGTTTTATTTTTGAACGTCAGTTCACATTTGTAGGTGGATCATCAGTGTTAGAGCTAAAATTAGCATGTTTAAAGTGATTTTCATGCTTCCAGGGGCTCGGGAAGTTAATTAAATACCATTGGGAGGCATTTAATGTTCGAGCAAAAACGGCTGATTTTCGACAAAAGAGATAACACCCCCCCATTACGTCATGCTTCAGAAATGTGGAAAATGGTCCGTTTTCAAATGTTTTATTTTTGAACGTCAGTTCACATTTGTAGGTGGATCATCAGTGTTAGAGCTAAAATTAGCATGTTTAAAGTGATTTTCATGCTTCCAGGGGCTCGGGAAGTTAATTAAATACCATTTGGAGGCATTTAATGTTCGAGCAAAAACGGCTGATTTTCGACAAAAGAGATAACACCCCCCCATTACGTCATGCTTCAGAAATGTGGAAAATGGTCCGTTTTCAAATGTTTTATTTTTGAACGTCAGTTCACATTTGTAGGTGGATCATCAGTGTTAGAGCTAAAATTAGCATGTTTAAAGTGATTTTCATGCTTCCAGGGGCTCGGGAAGTTAATTAAATACCATTTGGAGGCATTTAATGTTCGAGCAAAAACGGCTGATTTTCGACAAAAGAGATAACACCCCCCCATTACGTCATGCTTCAGAAATGTGGAAAATGGTCCGTTTTCAAATGTTTTATTTTTGAACGTCAGTTCGCATTTGTAGGTGGATCATCAGTGTTAGAGCCAAAATTAGCATGTTTAAAGTGATTTTCATGCTTCCAGGGGCCCAAAACACAAGATTTATGGAATGGTTAAAAGTGCATGAAAATGGCCAATTTACTCACTCTGAGTTCTCAAAAAGGGTTTCTTCACCCCGGGAAGTGAAATAAATACCATTTGGAGGCATTTAATGTTCGAGCAAAAACGGCTGATTTTCGACAAAAGAGATAACACCCCCCCATTACGTCATGCTTCAGAAATGTGGAAAATGGTCCGTTTTCAAATGTTTTATTTTTGAACGTCAGTTCACATTTGTAGGTGGATCATCAGTGTTAGAGCTAAAATTAGCATGTTTAAAGTGATTTTCATGCTTCCAGGGGCTCGGGAAGTTAATTAAATACCATTTGGAGGCATTTAATGTTCGAGCAAAAACGGCTGATTTTCGACAAAAGAGATAACACCCCCCCATTACGTCATGCTTCAGAAATGTGGAAAATGGTCCGTTTTCAAATGTTTTATTTTTGAACGTCAGTTCACATTTGTAGGTGGATCATCAGTGTTAGAGCTAAAATTAGCATGTTTAAAGTGATTTTCATGCTTCCAGGGGCTCGGGAAGTTAATTAAATACCATTTGGAGGCATTTAATGTTCGAGCAAAAACGGCTGATTTTCGACAAAAGAGATAACACCCCCCATTACGTGATGCTTCAGAAATGTGGAAAATGGTCCGTTTTCAAATGTTTTATTTTTGAACGTCAGTTCACATTTGTAGGTGGATCATCAGTGTTAGAGCTAAAATTAGCATGTTTAAAGTGATTTTCATGCTTCCAGGGGCTCGGGAAGTTAATTAAATACCATTTGGAGGCATTTAATGTTCGAGCAAAAACGGCTGATTTTCGACAAAAGAGATAACACCCCCCCATTACGTCATGCTTCAGAAATGTGGAAAATGGTCCGTTTTCAAATGTTTTATTTTTGAACGTCAGTTCACATTTGTAGGTGGATCATCAGTGTTAGAGCTAAAATTAGCATGTTTAAAGTGATTTTCATGCTTCCAGGGGCTCGGGAAGTTAATTAAATACCATTTGAAGGCATTTAATGTTCGAGCAAAAACGGCTGATTTTCGACAAAAGAGATAACACCCCCCCATTACGTCATGCTTCAGAAATGTGGAAAATGGTCCGTTTTCAAATGTTTTATTTTTGAACGTCAGTTCACATTTGTAGGTGGATCATCAGTGTTAGAGCTAAAATTAGCATGTTTAAAGTGATTTTCATGCTTCCAGGGGCCCAAAACACAAGATTTATGGAATGGTTAAAAGTGCATGAAAATGGCCAATTTACTCACTCTGAGTTCTCAAAAAGGGTTTCTTCACCCCGGGAAGTGAAATAAATACCATTTGGAGGCATTTAATGTTCGAGCAAAAACGGCTGATTTTCGACAAAAGAGATAACACCCCCCCATTACGTCATGCTTCAGAAATGTGGAAAATGGTCCGTTTTCAAATGTTTTATTTTTGAACGTCAGTTCACATTTGTAGGTGGATCATCAGTGTTAGAGCTAAAATTAGCATGTTTAAAGTGATTTTCATGCTTCCAGGGGCTCGGGAAGTTAATTAAATACCATTTGGAGGCATTTAATGTTCGAGCAAAAACGGCTGATTTTCGACAAAAGAGATAACACCCCCCCATTACGTCATGCTTCAGAAATGTGGAAAATGGTCCGTTTTCAAATGTTTTATTTTTGAACGTCAGTTCACATTTGTAGGTGGATCATCAGTGTTAGAGCTAAAATTAGCATGTTTAAAGTGATTTTCATGCTTCCAGGGGCTCGGGAAGTTAATTAAATACCATTTGGAGGCATTTAATGTTCGAGCAAAAACGGCTGATTTTCGACAAAAGAGATAACACCCCCCCATTACGTCATGCTTCAGAAATGTGGAAAATGGTCCGTTTTCAAATGTTTTATTTTTGAACGTCAGTTCACATTTGTAGGTGGATCATCAGTGTTAGAGCTAAAATTAGCATGTTTAAAGTGATTTTCATGCTTCCAGGGGCTCGGGAAGTTAATTAAATACCATTTGGAGGCATTTAATGTTCGAGCAAAAACGGCTGATTTTCGACAAAAGAGATAACACCCCCCCATTACGTCATGCTTCAGAAATGTGGAAAATGGTCCGTTTTCAAATGTTTTATTTTTGAACGTCAGTTCACATTTGTAGGTGGATCATCAGTGTTAGAGCTAAAATTAGCATGTTTAAAGTGATTTTCATGCTTCCAGGGGCTCGGGAAGTTAATTAAATACCATTTGGAGGCATTTAATGTTCGAGCAAAAACGGCTGATTTTCGACAAAAGAGATAACACCCCCCCATTACGTCATGCTTCAGAAATGTGGAAAATGGTCCGTTTTCAAATGTTTTATTTTTGAACGTCAGTTCACATTTGTAGGTGGATCATCAGTGTTAGAGCTAAAATTAGCATGTTTAAAGTGATGTTCATGCTTCCAGGGGCCCAAAACACAAGATTTATGGAATGGTTAAAAGTGCATGAAAATGGCCAATTTACTCACTCTGAGTTCTCAAAAAGGGTTTCTTCACCCCGGGAAGTGAAATAAATACCATTTGGAGGCATTTAATGTTCGAGCAAAAACGGCTGATTTTCGACAAAAGAGATAACACCCCCCCATTACGTCATGCTTCAGAAATGTGGAAAATGGTCCGTTTTCAAATGTTTTATTTTTGAACGTCAGTTCACATTTGTAGGTGGATCATCAGTGTTAGAGCTAAAATTAGCATGTTTAAAGTGATTTTCATGCTTCCAGGGGCTCGGGAAGTTAATTAAATACCATTTGGAGGCATTTAATGTTCGAGCAAAAACGGCTGATTTTCGACAAAAGAGATAACACCCCCCCATTACGTCATGCTTCAGAAATGTGGAAAATGGTCCGTTTTTAAATGTTTTATTTTTGAACGTCAGTTCACATTTGTAGGTGGATCATCAGTGTTAGAGCTAAAATTAGCATGTTTAAAGTGATTTTCATGCTTCCAGGGGCCCAAAACACAAGATTTATGGAATGGTTAAAAGTGCATGAAAATGGCCAATTTACTCACTCTGAGTTCTCAAAAAGGGTTTCTTCACCCCGGGAAGTTAATTAAATACCATTTGGAGGCATTTAATGTTCGAGCAAAAACGGCTGATTTTCGACAAAAGAGATAACACCCCCCCATTACGTCATGCTTCAGAAATGTGGAAAATGGTCCGTTTTCAAATGTTTTATTTTTGAACGTCAGTTCACATTTGTAGGTGGATCATCAGTGTTAGAGCTAAAATTAGCATGTTTAAAGTGATTTTCATGCTTCCAGGGGCTCGGGAAGTTAATTAAATACCATTTGGAGGCATTTAATGTTCGAGCAAAAACGGCTGATTTTCGACAAAAGAGATAACACCCCCCCATTACGTCATGCTTCAGAAATGTGGAAAATGGTCCGTTTTCAAATGTTTTATTTTTGAACGTCAGTTCACATTTGTAGGTGGATCATCAGTGTTAGAGCTAAAATTAGCATGTTTAAAGTGATTTTCATGCTTCCAGGGGCCCAAAACACAAGATTAATGGAATGGTTAAAAGTGCATGAAAATGGCCAATTTACTCACTCTGAGTTCTCAAAAAGGGTTTCTTCACCCCGGGAAGTGAAATAAATACCATTTGGAGGCATTTAATGTTCGAGCAAAAACGGCTGATTTTCGACAAAAGAGATAACACCCCCCCATTACGTCATGCTTCAGAAATGTGGAAAATGGTCCGTTTTCAAATGTTTTATTTTTGAACGTCAGTTCACATTTGTAGGTGGATCATCAGTGTTAGAGCTAAAATTAGCATGTTTAAAGTGATTTTCATGCTTCCAGGGGCTCGGGAAGATAATTAAATACCATTTGGAGGCATTTAATGTTCGAGCAAAAACGGCTGATTTTCGACAAAAGAGATAACACCCCCCCATTACGTCATGCTTCAGAAATGTGGAAAATGGTCCGTTTTCAAATGTTTTATTTTTGAACGTCAGTTCACATTTGTAGGTGGATCATCAGTGTTAGAGCTAAAATTAGCATGTTTAAAGTGATTTTCATGCTTCCAGGGGTCCAAAACACAAGATTTATGGAATGGTTAAAAGTGCATGAAAATGGCCAATTTACTCACTCTGAGTTCTCAAAAAGGGTTTCTTCACCCCGGGAAGTTAATTAAATACCATTTGGAGGCATTTAATGTTCGAGCAAAAACGGCTGATTTTCGACAAAAGAGATAACACCCCCCCATTACGTCATGCTTCAGAAATGTGGAAAATGGTCCGTTTTCAAATGTTTTATTTTTGAACGTCAGTTCACATTTGTAGGTGGATCATCAGTGTTAGAGCTAAAATTTGCATGTTTAAAGTGATTTTCATGCTTCCAGGGGCCCAAAACACAAGATTAATGGAATGGTTAAAAGTGCATGAAAATGGCCAATTTACTCACTCTGAGTTCTCAAAAAGGGTTTCTTCACCCCGGGAAGTGAAATAAATACCATTTGGAGGCATTTAATGTTCGAGCAAAAACGGCTGATTTTCGACAAAAGAGATAACACCCCCCCATTACGTCATGCTTCAGAAATGTGGAAAATGGTCCGTTTTCAAATGTTTTATTTTTGAACGTCAGTTCACATTTGTAGGTGGATCATCAGTGTTAGAGCTAAAATTAGCATGTTTAAAGTGATTTTCATGCTTCCAGGGGCCCAAAACACAAGATTTATGGAATGGTTAAAAGTGCATGAAAATGGCCAATTTACTCACTCTGAGTTCTCAAAAAGGGTTTCTTCACCCCGGGAAGTTAATTAAATACCATTTGGAGGCATTTAATGTTCGAGCAAAAACGGCTGATTTTCGACAAAAGAGATAACACCCCCCCATTACGTCATGCTTCAGAAATGTGGAAAATGGTCCGTTTTCAAATGTTTTATTTTTGAACGTCAGTTCACATTTGTAGGTGGATCATCAGTGTTAGAGCTAAAATTAGCATGTTTAAAGTGATTTTCATGCTTCCAGGGGCTCGGGAAGTTAATTAAATACCATTTGGAGGCATTTAATGTTCGAGCTAAAACGGCTGATTTTCGAAAAAAGAGATAACACCCCCCCATTACGTCATGCTTCAGAAATGTGGAAAATGGTCCGTTTTCAAATGTTTTATTTTTGAACGTCAGTTCACATTTGTAGGTGGATCATCAGTGTTAGAGCTAAAATTAGCATGTTTAAAGTGATTTTCATGCTTCCAGGGGCCCAAAACACAAGATTAATGGAATGGTTAAAAGTGCATGAAAATGGCCAATTTACTCACTCTGAGTTCTCAAAAAGGATTTCTTCACCCCGGGAAGTGAAATAAATACCATTTGGAGGCATTTAATGTTCGAGCAAAAACGGCTGATTTTCGACAAAAGAGATAACACCCCCCCATTACGTCATGCTTCAGAAATGTGGAAAATGGTCCGTTTTCAAATGTTTTATTTTTGAACGTCAGTTCACATTTGTAGGTGGATCATCAGTGTTAGAGCTAAAATTAGCATGTTTAAAGTGATTTTCATGCTTCCAGGGGCTCGGGAAGTTAATTAAATACCATTTGGAGGCATTTAATGTTCGAGCAAAAACGGTTGATTTTCGACAAAAGAGATAACACCCCCCATTACGTCATGCTTCAGAAATGTGGAAAATGGTCCGTTTTCAAATGTTTTATTTTTGACCGTCAGTTCACATTTGTAGGTGGATCATCAGTGTTAGAGCTAAAATTAGCATGTTTAAAGTGATTTTCATGCTTCCAGGGGCCCAAAACACAAGATTTATGGAATGGTTAAAAGTGCATGAAAATGGTCAATTTACTCACTCTGAGTTCTCAAAAAGGGTTTCTTCACCCCGGGAAGTTAATTAAATACCATTTGGAGGCATTTAATGTTCGAGCAAAAACGGCTGATTTTCGACAAAAGAGATAACACCCCCCCATTACGTCATGCTTCAGAAATGTGGAAAATGGTCCGCTTTCAAATGTTTTATTTTTGAACGTCAGTTCACATTTGTAGGTGGATCATCAGTGTTAGAGCTAAAATTAGCATGTTTAAAGTGATTTTCATGCTTCCAGGGGCTCGGGAAGTTAATTAAATACCATTTGGAGGCATTTAATGTTCGAGCAAAAACGGCTGATTTTCGACAAAAGAGATAACACCCCCCCATTACGTCATGCTTCAGAAATGTGGAAAATGGTCCGTTTTCAAATGTTTTATTTTTGAACGTCAGTTCACATTTGTAGGTGGATCATCAGTGTTAGAGCTAAAATTAGCATGTTTAAAGTGATTTTCATGCTTCCAGGGGCCCAAAACACAAGATTTATGGAATGGTTAAAAGTGCATGAAAATGGCCAATTTACTCACTCTGAGTTCTCAAAAAGGGTTTCTTCACCCCGGGAAGTGAAATAAATACCATTTGGAGGCATTTAATGTTCGAGCAAAAACGGCTGATTTTCGACAAAAGAGATAACACCCCCCCATTACGTCATGCTTCAGAAATGTGGAAAATGGTCCGTTTTCAAATGTTTTATTTTTGAACGTCAGTTCACATTTGTAGGTGGATCATCAGTGTTAGAGCAAAAATTAGCATGTTTAAAGTGATTTTCATGCTTCCAGGGGCCCAAAACACAAGATTAATGGAATGGTTAAAAGTGCATGAAAATGGCCAATTTACTCACTCTGAGTTCTCAAAAAGGGTTTCTTCACCCCGGGAAGTGAAATAAATACCATTTGGAGGCATTTAATGTTCGAGCAAAAACGGCTGATTTTCGACTAAAGAGATAACACCCCCC
The DNA here is from genome assembly GCF_964263255.1 of Lissotriton vulgaris. Classification (NCBI taxonomy): domain Eukaryota; kingdom Metazoa; phylum Chordata; class Amphibia; order Caudata; family Salamandridae; genus Lissotriton; species Lissotriton vulgaris. Next base: position 14,606 of record NW_028242120.1, on the reverse strand, counting down.
CATTACGTCATGCTTCAGAAATGTGGAAAGTGGTCCGTTTTCAAATGTTTTATTTTTGAACGTCAGTTCACATTTGTAGGTGGATCATCAGTGTTAGAGCTAAAATTAGCATGTTTAAAGTGATTTTCATGCTTCCAGGGGGCCCAAAACACAAGATTTATGGAATGGTTAAAAGTGCATGAAAATGGCCAATTTACTCACTCTGAGTTCTCAAAAAGGGTTTCTTCACCCCGGGAAGTTAATTAAATACCATTTGGAGGCATTTAATGTTCGAGCAAAAACGGCTGATTTTCGACAAAAGAGATAACACCCCCCCATTACGTCATGCTTCAGAAATGTGGAAAATGGTCCGTTTTCAAATGTTTTATTTTTGAACGTCAGTTCACATTTGTAGGTGGATCATCAGTGTTAGAGCTAAAATTAGCATGTTTAAAGTGATTTTCATGCTTCCAGGGGCTCGGGAAGTTAATTAAATACCATTTGGAGGCATTTAATGTTCGAGCAAAAACGGCTGATTTTCGACAAAAGAGATAACACCCCCCCATTACGTCATGCTTCAGAAACGTGGAAAATGGTCCGTTTTCAAATGTTTTATTTTTGAACGTCAGTTCACATTTGTAGGTGGATCATCAGTGTTAGAGCTAAAATTAGCATGTTTAAAGTGATTTTCATGCTTCCAGGGGCTCGGGAAGTTAATTAAATACCATTTGGAGGCATTTAATGTTCGAGCAAAAACGGCTGATTTTCGACAAAAGAGATAACACCCCCCCATTACGTCATGCTTCAGAAATGTGGAAAATGGTCCGTTTTCAAATGTTTTATTTTTGAACGTCAGTTCACATTTGTAGGTGGATCATCAGTGTTAGAGCTAAAATTAGCATGTTTAAAGTGATTTTCATGCTTCCAGGGTCCCAAAACACAAGATTTATGGAATGGTTAAAAGTGCATGAAAATGGCCAATTTACTCACTCTGAGTTCTCAAAAAGGGTTTCTTCACCCCGGGAAGTTAATTAAATACCATTTGGAGGCATTTAATGTTCGAGCAAAAACGGCTGATTTTCGACAAAAGAGATAACACCCCCCCATTACGTCATGCTTCAGAAATGTGGAAAATGGTCCGTTTTCAAATGTTTTATTTTTGAACGTCAGTTCACATTTGTAGGTGGATCATCAGTGTTAGAGCTAAAATTAGCATGTTTAAAGTGATTTTCATGCTTCCAGGGGCTCGGGAAGTTAATTAAATACCATTTGGAGGCATTTAATGTTCGAGCAAAAACGGCTGATTTTCGACAAAAGAGATAACACCCCCCCATTACGTCATGCTTCAGAAATGTCGAAAATGGTCCGTTTTCAAATGTTTTATTTTTGAACGTCAGTTCACATTTGTAGGTGGATCATCAGTGTTAGAGCTAAAATTAGCATGTTTAAAGTGATTTTCATGCTTCCAGGGGCCCAAAACACAAGATTAATGGAATGGTTAAAAGTGCATGAAAATGGCCAATTTACTCACTCTGAGTTCTCAAAAAGGGTTTCTTCACCCCGGGAAGTGAAATAAATACCATTTGGAGGCATTTAATGTTCGAGCAAAAACGGCTGATTTTCGACTAAAGAGATAACACCCCCCCATTACGTCATGCTTCAGAAATATGGAAAATGGTCCGTTTTCAAATGTTTTATTTTTGAACGTCAGTTCACATTTGTAGGTGGATCATCAGTGTTAGAGCTAAAATTAGCATGTTTAAAGTGATTTTCATGCTTCCAGGGGCCCAAAACACAAGATTTATGGAATGGTTAAAAGTGCATGAAAATGGCCAATTTACTCACTCTGAGTTCTCAAAAAGGGTTTCTTCACCCCGGGAAGTTAATTAAATACCATTTGGAGGCATTTAATGTTCGAGCAAAAACGGCTGATTTTCGACAAAAGAGATAACACCCCCCCATTACGTCATGCTTCAGAAATGTGGAAAATGGTCCGTTTTCAAATGTTTTATTTTTGAACGTCAGTTCACATTTGTAGGTGGATCATCAGTGTTAGAGCTACAATTAGCATGTTTAAAGTGATTTTCATGCTTCCAGGGGCTCGGGAAGTTAATTAAATACCATTTGGAGGCATTTAATGTTCGAGCAAAAACGGCTGATTTTCGACAAAAGAGATAACACCCCCCCATTACGTCATTCTTCAGAAATGTGGAAAATGGTCCGTTTTCAAATGTTTTATTTTTGAACGTCAGTTCACATTTGTAGGTGGATCATCAGTGTTAGAGCTAAAATTAGCATGTTTAAAGTGATTTTCATGCTTCCAGGGGCTCGGGAAGTTAATTAAATACCATTTGGAGGCATTTAATGTTCGAGCAAAAACGGCTGATTTTCGACAAAAGAGATAACACCCCCCCATTACGTCATGCTTCAGAAATGTGGAAAATGGTCCGTTTTCAAATGTTTTATTTTTGAACGTCAGTTCACATTTGTAGGTGGATTATCAGTGTTAGAGCTAAAATTAGCATGTTTAAAGTGATTTTCATGCTTCCAGGGGCTCGGGAAGTTAATTAAATACCATTTGGAGGCATTTAATGTTCGAGCAAAAACGGCTGATTTTCGACAAAAGAGATAACACCCCCCCATTACGTCATGCTTCAGAAATGTGGAAAATGGTCCGTTTTCAAATGTTTTATTTTTGAACGTCAGTTCACATTTGTAGGTGGATCATCAGTGTTAGAGCTAAAATTAGCATGTTTAAAGTGATTTTCATGCTTCCAGGGGCCCAAAACACAAGATTTATGGAATGGTTAAAAGTGCATGGAAATGGCCAATTTACTCACTCTGAGTTCTCAAAAAGGGTTTCTTCACCCCGGGAAGTTAATTAAATACCATTTGGAGGCATTTAATGTTCGAGCAAAAACGGCTGATTTTCGACAAAAGAGATAACACCCCCCCATTACGTCATGCTTCAGAAATGTGGAAAATGGTCCGTTTTCAAATGTTTTATTTTTGAACGTCAGTTCACATTTGTAGGTGGATCATCAGTGTTAGAGCTAAAATTAGCATGTTTAAAGTGATTTTCATGCTTCCAGGGGCTCGGGAAGTTAATTAAATACCATTTGGAGGCATTTAATGTTCGAGCAAAAACGGCTGATTTTCGACAAAAGAGATAACACCCCCCCATTACGTCATGCTTCAGAAATGTGGAAAATGGTCCGTTTTCAAATGTTTTATTTTTGAACGTCAGTTCACATTTGTAGGTGGATCATCAGTGTTAGAGCTAAAATTAGCATGTTTAAAGTGATTTTCATGCTTCCAGGGGCCCAAAACACAAGATTTATGGAATGGTTAAAAGTGCATGAAAATGGCCAATTTACTCACTCTGAGTTCTCAAAAAGGGTTTCTTCACCCCGGGAAGTTAATTAAATACCATTGGAGGCATTTAATGTTCGAGCAAAAACGGCTGATTTTCGACAAAAGAGATAACACCCCCCCATTACGTCATGCTTCAGAAATGTGGAAAATGGTCCGTTTTCAAATGTTTTATTTTTGAACATCAGTTCACATTTGTAGGTGGATCATCAGTGTTGGAGCTAAAATTAGCATGTTTAAAGTGATTTTCATGCTTCCAGGGGCTCGGGAAGTTAATTAAATACCTTTTGGAGGCATTTAATGTTCGAGCAAAAACGGCTGATTTTCGACAAAAGAGATAACACCACCCCATTACGTCATGCTTCAGAAATGTGGAAAATGGTCCGTTTTCAAATGTTTTATTTTTGAACGTCAGTTCACATTTGTAGGTGGATCATCAGTGTTAGAGCTAAAATTAGCATGTTTAAAGTGATTTTCATGCTTCCAGGGGGCCCAAAACACAAGATTTATGGAATGGTTAAAAGTGCATGAAAATGGCCAATTTACTCACTCTGAGTTCTCAAAAGGGGTTTCTTCACCCCGGGAAGTTAATTAAATACCATTTGGAGGCATTTAATGTTCGAGCAAAAACGGCTGATTTTCGACAAAAGAGATAACACCCCCCCATTACGTCATGCTTCAGAAATGTGGAAAATGGTCCGTTTTCAAATGTTTTATTTTTGAACGTCAGTTCACATTTGTAGGTGGATCATCAGTGTTAGAGCTAAAATTAGCATGTTTAAAGTGATTTTCATGCTTCCAGGGGCCCAAAACACAAGATTTATGGAATGGTTAAAAGTGCATGAAAATGGCCAATTTACTCACTCTGAGTTCTCAAAAAGGGTTTCTTCACCCCGGGAAGTGAAATAAATACCATTTGGAGGCATTTAATGTTCGAGCAAAAACGGCTGATTTTCGACAAAAGAGATAACACCCCCCCATTACGTCATGCTTCAGAAATGTGGAAAATGGTCCGTTTTCAAATGTTTTATTTTTGAACGTCAGTTCACATTTGTAGGTGGATCATCAGTGTTAGAGCTAAAATTAGCATGTTTAAAGTGATTTTCATGCTTCCAGGGGCTCGGGAAGTTAATTAAATACCATTTGGAGGCATTTAATGTTCGAGCAAAAACGGCTGATTTTCGACAAAAGAGATAACACCCCCCCATTACGTCATGCTTCAGAAATGTGGAAAATGGTCCGTTTTCAAATGTTTTATTTTTGAACGTCAGTTCACATTTGTAGGTGGATCATCAGTGTTAGAGCTAAAATTAGCATGTTTAAAGTGATTTTCATGCTTCCAGGGGCTCGGGAAGTTAATTAAATACCATTTGGAGGCATTTAATGTTCGAGCAAAAACGGCTGATTTTCGACAAAAGAGATAACACCCCCCCATTACGTCATGCTTCAGAAATGTGGAAAATGGTCCGTTTTCAAATGTTTTATTTTTGAACGTCAGTTCACATTTGTAGGTGGATCATCAGTGTTAGAGCTAAAATTAGCATGTTTAAAGTGATTTTCATGCTTCCAGGGGCTCGGGAAGTTAATTAAATACCATTTGGAGGCATTTAATGTTCGAGCAAAAACGGCTGATTTTCGACAAAAGAGATAACACCCCCCCATTACGTCATGCTTCAGAAATGTGGAAAATGGTCCGTTTTCAAATGTTTTATTTTTGAACGTCAGTTCACATTTGTAGGTGGATCATCAGTGTTAGAGCTAAAATTAGCATGTTTAAAGTGATTTTCATGCTTCCAGGGGCTCGGGAAGTTAATTAAATACCATTTGGAGGCATTTAATGTTCGAGCAAAAACGGCTGATTTTCGACAAAAGAGATAACACCCCCCCATTACGTCATGCTTCAGAAATGTGGAAAATGGTCCGTTTTCAAATGTTTTATTTTTGAACGTCAGTTCACATTTGTAGGTGGATCATCAGTGTTAGAGCTAAAATTAGCATGTTTAAAGTGATTTTCATGCTTCCAGGGGCCCAAAACACAAGATTTATGGAATGGTTAAAAGTGCATGAAAATGGCCAATTTACTCACTCTGAGTTCTCAAAAAGGGTTTCTTCACCCCGGGAAGTGAAATAAATACCATTTGGAGGCATTTAATGTTCGAGCAAAAACGGCTGATTTTCGACAAAAGAGATAACACCCCCCCATTACGTCATGCTTCAGAAATGTGGAAAATGGTCCGTTTTCAAATGTTTTATTTTTGAACGTCAGTTCACATTTGTAGGTGGATCATCAGTGTTAGAGCTAAAATTAGCATGTTTAAAGTGATTTTCATGCTTCCAGGGGCTCGGGAAGTTAATTAAATACCATTTGGAGGCATTTAATGTTCGAGCAAAAACGGCTGATTTTCGACAAAAGAGATAACACCCCCCCATTACGTCATGCTTCAGAAATGTGGAAAATGGTCCGTTTTCAAATGTTTTATTTTTGAACGTCAGTTCACATTTGTAGGTGGATCATCAGTGTTAGAGCTAAAATTAGCATGTTTAAAGTGATTTTCATGCTTCCAGGGGCCCAAAACACAAGATTTATGGAATGGTTAAAAGTGCATGAAAATGGCCAATTTACTCACTCTGAGTTCTCAAAAAGGGTTTCTTCACCCCGGGAAGTTAATTAAATACCATTTGGAGGCATTTAATGTTCGAGCAAAAACGGCTGATTTTCGACAAAAGAGATAACACCCCCCCATTACGTCATGCTTCAGAAATGTGGAAAATGGTCCGTTTTCAAATGTTTTATTTTTGAACGTCAGTTCACATTTGTAGGTGGATCATCAGTGTTAGAGCTAAAATTAGCATGTTTAAAGTGATTTTCATGCTTCCAGGGGCTCGGGAAGTTAATTAAATACCATTTGGAGGCATTTAATGTTCGAGCAAAAACGGCTGATTTTCGACAAAAGAGATAACACCCCCCCATTACGTCATGCTTCAGAAATGTGGAAAATGGTCCGTTTTCAAATGTTTTATTTTTGAACGTCAGTTCACATTTGTAGGTGGATCATCAGTGTTAGAGCTAAAATTAGCATGTTTAAAGTGATTTTCATGCTTCCAGGGGCCCAAAACACAAGATTAATGGAATGGTTAAAAGTGCATGAAAATGGCCAATTTACTCACTCTGAGTTCTCAAAAAGGGTTTCTTCACCCCGGGAAGTGAAATAAATACCATTTGGAGGCATTTAATGTTCGAGCAAAAACGGCTGATTTTCGACAAAAGAGATAACAACACCCCCCCATTACGTCATGCTTCAGAAATGTGGAAAATGGTCCGTTTTCAAATGTTTTATTTTTGAACGTCAGTTCACATTTGTAGGTGGATCATCAGTGTTAGAGCTAAAATTAGCATGTTTAAAGTGATTTTCATGCTTCCAGGGGCTCGGGAAGATAATTAAATACCATTTGGAGGCATTTAATGTTCGAGCAAAAACGGCTGATTTTCGACAAAAGAGATAACACCCCCCCATTACGTCATGCTTCAGAAATGTGGAAAATGGTCCCTTTTCAAATGTTTTATTTTTGAACGTCAGTTCACATTTGTAGGTGGATCATCAGTGTTAGAGCTAAAATTAGCATGTTTAAAGTGATTTTCATGCTTCCAGGGGCCCAAAACACAAGATTTATGGAATGGTTAAAAGTGCATGAAAATGGCCAATTTACTCACTCTGAGTTCTCAAAAAGGGTTTCTTCACCCCGGGAAGTTAATTAAATACCATTTGGAGGCATTTAATGTTCGAGCAAAAACGGCTGATTTTCGACAAAAGAGATAACACCCCCCCATTACGTCATGCTTCAGAAATGTGGAAAATGGTCCGTTTTCAAATGTTTTATTTTTGAACGTCAGTTCACATTTGTAGGTGGATCATCAGTGTTAGAGCTAAAATTAGCATGTTTAAAGTGATTTTCATGCTTCCAGGGGCCCAAAACACAAGATTTATGGAATGGTTAAAAGTGCATGAAAATGGCCAATTTACTCACTCTGAGTTCTCAAAAAGGGTTTCTTCACCCCGGGAAGTTAATTAAATACCATTTGGAGGCATTTAATGTTCGAGCAAAAACGGCTGATTTTCGACAAAAGAGATAACACCCCCCCATTACGTCATGCTTCAGAAATGTGGAAAATGGTCCGTTTTCAAATGTTTTATTTTTGAACGTCAGTTCACATTTGTAGGTGGATCATCAGTGTTAGAGCTAAAATTAGCATGTTTAAAGTGATTTTCATGCTTCCAGGGGCTCGGGAAGTTAATTAAATACCATTTGGAGGCATTTAATGTTCGAGCAAAAACGGCTGATTTTCGACAAAAGAGATAACACCCCCCCATTACGTCATGCTTCAGAAATGTGGAAAATGGTCCGTTTTCAAATGTTTTATTTTTGAACGTCAGTTCACATTTGTAGGTGGATCATCAGTGTTAGAGCTAAAATTAGCATGTTTAAAGTGATTTTCATGCTTCCAGGGGCTCGGGAAGTTAATTAAATACCATTTGGAGGCATTTAATGTTCGAGCAAAAACGGCTGATTTTCGACAAAAGAGATAACACCCCCCCATTACGTCATGCTTCAGAAATGTGGAAAATGGTCCGTTTTCAAATGTTTTATTTTTGAACGTCAGTTCACATTTGTAGGTGGATCATCAGTGTTAGAGCTAAAATTAGCATGTTTAAAGTGATTTTCATGCTTCCAGGGGCTCGGGAAGTTAATTAAATACCATTTGGAGGCATTTAATGTTCGAGCAAAAACGGCTGATTTTCGACAAAAGAGATAACACCCCCCCATTACGTCATGCTTCAGAAATGTGGAAAATGGTCCGTTTTCAAATGTTTTATTTTTGAACGTCAGTTCACATTTGTAGGTGGATCATCAGTGTTAGAGCTAAAATTAGCATGTTTAAAGTGATTTTCATGCTTCCAGGGGCCCAAAACACAAGATTTATGGAATGGTTAAAAGTGCATGAAAATGGCCAATTTACTCACTCTGAGTTCTCAAAAAGGGTTTCTTCACCCCGGGAAGTGAAATAAATACCATTTGGAGGCATTTAATGTTCGAGCAAAAACGGCTGATTTTCGACAAAAGAGATAACACCCCCCCATTACGTCATGCTTCAGAAATGTGGAAAATGGTCCGTTTTCAAATGTTTTATTTTTGAACGTCAGTTCACATTTGTAGGTGGATCATCAGTGTTAGAGCTAAAATTAGCATGTTTAAAGTGATTTTCATGCTTCCAGGGGCTCGGGAAGTTAATTAAATACCATTTGGAGGCATTTAATGTTCGAGCAAAAACGGCTGATTTTCGACAAAAGAGATAACACCCCCCCATTACGTCATGCTTCAGAAATGTGGAAAATGGTCCGTTTTCAAATGTTTTATTTTTGAACGTCAGTTCACATTTGTAGGTGGATCATCAGTGTTAGAGCTAAAATTAGCATGTTTAAAGTGATTTTCATGCTTCCAGGGGCCCAAAACACAAGATTTATGGAATGGTTAAAAGTGCATGAAAATGGCCAATTTACTCACTCTGAGTTCTCAAAAAGGGTTTCTTCACCCCGGGAAGTTAATTAAATACCATTTGGAGGCATTTAATGTTCGAGCAAAAACGGCTGATTTTCGACAAAAGAGATAACACCCCCCCATTACGTCATGCTTCAGAAATGTGGAAAATGGTCCGTTTTCAAATGTTTTATTTTTGAACGTCAGTTCACATTTGTAGGTGGATCATCAGTGTTAGAGCTAAAATTAGCATGTTTAAAGTGATTTTCATGCTTCCAGGGGCTCGGGAAGTTAATTAAATACCATTTGGAGGCATTTAATGTTCGAGCAAAAACGGCTGATTTTCGACAAAAGAGATAACACCCCCCCATTACGTCATGCTTCAGAAATGTGGAAAATGGTCCGTTTTCAAATGTTTTATTTTTGAACGTCAGTTCACATTTGTAGGTGGATCATCAGTGTTAGAGCTAAAATTAGCATGTTTAAAGTGATTTTCATGCTTCCAGGGGCCCAAAACACAAGATTAATGGAATGGTTAAAAGTGCATGAAAATGGCCAATTTACTCACTCTGAGTTCTCAAAAAGGGTTTCTTCACCCCGGGAAGTGAAATAAATACCATTTGGAGGCATTTAATGTTCGAGCAAAAACGGCTGATTTTCGACAAAAGAGATAACACCCCCCCATTACGTCATGCTTCAGAAATGTGGAAAATGGTCCGTTTTCAAATGTTTTATTTTTGAACGTCAGTTCACATTTGTAGGTGGATCATCAGTGTTAGAGCTAAAATTAGCATGTTTAAAGTGATTTTCATGCTTCCAGGGGCTCGGGAAGATAATTAAATCCCATTTGGAGGCATTTAATGTTCGAGCAAAAACGGCTGATTTTCGACAAAAGAGATAACACCCCCCCATTACGTCATGCTTCAGAAATGTGGAAAATGGTCCGTTTTCAAATGTTTTATTTTTGAACGTCAGTTCACATTTGTAGGTGGATCATCAGTGTTAGAGCTAAAATTAGCATGTTTAAAGTGATTTTCATGCTTCCAGGGGCCCAAAACACAAGATTTATGGAATGGTTAAAAGTGCATGAAAATGGCCAATTTACTCACTCTGAGTTCTCAAAAAGGGTTTCTTCACCCCGGGAAGTTAATTAAATACCATTTGGAGGCATTTAATGTTCGAGCAAAAACGGCTGAGTTTCGACAAAAGAGATAACACCCCCCCATTACGTCATGCTTCAGAAATGTGGAAAATGGTCCGTTTTCAAATGTTTTATTTTTGAACGTCAGTTCACATTTGTAGGTGGATCATCAGTGTTAGAGCTAAAATTAGCATGTTTAAAGTGATTTTCATGCTTCCAGGAGCCCAAAACACAAGATTAATGGAATGGTTAAAAGTGCATGAAAATGGCCAATTTACTCACTCTGAGTTCTCAAAAAGGGTTTCTTCACCCCGGGAAGTGAAATAAATACCATTTGGAGGCATTTAATGTTCGAGCAAAAACGGCTGATTTTCGACAAAAGAGATAACACCCCCCCATTACGTCATGCTTCAGAAATGTGGAAAATGGTCCGTTTTCAAATGTTTTATTTTTGAACGTCAGTTCACATTTGTAGGTGGATCATCAGTGTTAGAGCTAAAATTAGCATGTTTAAAGTGATTTTCATGCTTCCAGGGGCTCGGGAAGTTAATTAAATACCATTTGGAGGCATTTAATGTTCGAGCAAAAACGGCTGATTTTCGACAAAAGAGATAACACCCCCCCATTACGTCATGCTTCAGAAATGTGGAAAATGGTCCGTTTTCAAATGTTTTATTTTTGAACGTCAGTTCACATTTGTAGGTGGATCATCAGTGTTAGAGCTAAAATTAGCATGTTTAAAGTGATTTTCATGCTTCCAGGGGCCCAAAACACAAGATTTATGGAATGGTTAAAAGTGCATGAAAATGGCCAATTTACTCACTCTGAGTTCTCAAAAAGGGTTTCTTCACCCCGGGAAGTTAATTAAATACCATTTGGAGGCATTTAATGTTCGAGCAAAAACGGCTGATTTTCGACAAAAGAGATAACACCCCCCCATTACGTCATGCTTCAGAAATGTGGAAAATGGTCCGTTTTCAAATGTTTTATTTTTGAACGTCAGTTCACATTTGTAGGTGGATCATCAGTGTTAGAGCTAAAATTAGCATGTTTAAAGTGATTTTCATGCTTCCAGGGGCTCGGGAAGTTAATTAAATACCATTTGGAGGCATTTAATGTTCGAGCAAAAACGGCTGATTTTCGACAAAAGAGATAACACCCCCCCATTACGTCATGCTTCAGAAATGTGGAAAATGGTCCGTTTTCAAATGTTTTATTTTTGAACGTCAGTTCACATTTGTAGGTGGATCATCAGTGTTAGAGCTAAAATTAGCATGTTTAAAGTGATTTTCATGCTTCCAGGGGCCCAAAACACAAGATTAATGGAATGGTTAAAAGTGCATGAAAATGGCCAATTTACTCACTCTGAGTTCTCAAAAAGGGTTTCTTCACCCCGGGAAGTGAAATAAATACCATTTGGAGGCATTTAATGTTCGAGCAAAAACGGCTGATTTTCGACAAAAGAGATAACACCCCCCCATTACGTCATGCTTCAGAAATGTGGAAAATGGTCCGTTTTCAAATGTTTTATTTTTGAACGTCAGTTCACATTTGTAGGTGGATCATCAGTGTTAGAGCTAAAATTAGCATGTTTAAAGTGATTTTCATGCTTCCAGGGGCTCGGGAAGATAATTAAATACCATTTGGAGGCATTTAATGTTCTAGCAAAAACGGCTGATTTTCGACAAAAGAGATAACACCCCCCCATTACGTCATGCTTCAGAAATGTGGAAAATGGTCCGTTTTCAAATGTTTTATTTTTGAACGTCAGTTCACATTTGTAGGTGGATCATCAGTGTTAGAGCTAAAATTAGCATGTTTAAAGTGATTTTCATGCTTCCAGGGGCCCAAAACACAAGATTTATGGAATGGTTAAAAGTGCATGAAAATGGCCAATTTACTCACTCTGAGTTCTCAAAAAGGGTTTCTTCACCCCGGGAAGTTAATTAAATACCATTTGGAGGCATTTAATGTTCGAGCAAAAACGGCTGATTTTCGACAAAAGAGATAACACCCCCCCATTACGTCATGCTTCAGAAATGTGGAAAATGGTCCGTTTTCAAATGTTTTATTTTTGAACGTCAGTTCACATTTGTAGGTGGATCATCAGTGTTAGAGCTACAATTAGCATGTTTAAAGTGATTTTCATGCTTCCAGGGGCCCAAAACACAAGATTAATGGAATGGTTAAAAGTGCATGAAAATGGCCAATTTACTCACTCTGAGTTCTCAAAAAGGGTTTCTTCCCCCCGGGAAGTGAAATAAATACCATTTGGAGGCATTTAATGTTCGAGCAAAAACGGCTGATTTTCGACAAAAGAGATAACACCCCCCCATTACATCATGCTTCAGAAATGTGGAAAATGGTCCGTTTTCAAATGTTTTATTTTTGAACGTCAGTTCACATTTGTAGGTGGATCATCTGTGTTAGAGCTAAAATTAGCATGTTTAAAGTGATTTTCATGCTTCCAGGGGCCCAAAACACAAGATTTATGGAATGGTTAAAAGTGCATGAAAATGGCTAATTTACTCACTCTGAGTTCTCAAAAAGGGTTTCTTCACCCCGGGAAGTTAATTAAATACCATTTGGAGGCATTTAATGTTCGAGCAAAAACGGCTGATTTTCGACAAAAGAGATAACACCCCCCCATTACGTCATGCTTCAGAAATGTGGAAAATGGTCCGTTTTCAAATGTTTTATTTTTGAACGTCAGTTCACATTTGTAGGTGGATCATCAGTGTTAGAGCTAAAATTAGCATGTTTAAAGTGATTTTCATGCTTCCAGGGGCTCGGGAAGTTAATTAAATACCATTTGGAGGCATTTAATGTTCGAGCAAAAACGGCTGATTTTCGACAAAAGAGATAACACCCCCCCATTACGTCATGCTTCAGAAATGTGGAAAATGGTCCGTTTTCAAATGTTTTATTTTTGAACGTCAGTTCACATTTGTAGGTGGATCATCAGTGTTAGAGCTAAAATTAGCATGTTTAAAGTGATTTTCATGCTTCCAGGGGCCCAAAACACAAGATTAATGGAATGGTTAAAAGTGCATGAAAATGGCCAATTTACTCACTCTGAGTTCTCAAAAAGGATTTCTTCACCCCGGGAAGTGAAATAAATACCATTTGGAGGCATTTAATGTTCGAGCAAAAACGGCTGATTTTCGACAAAAGAGATAACACCCCCCCATTACGTCATGCTTCAGAAATGTGGAAAATGGTCCGTTTTCAAATGTTTTATTTTTGAACGTCAGTTCACATTTGTAGGTGGATCATCAGTGTTAGAGCTAAAATTAGCATGTTTAAAGTGATTTTCATGCTTCCAGGGGCTCGGGAAGTTAATTAAATACCATTTGGAGGCATTTAATGTTCGAGCAAAAACGGCTGATTTTCGACAAAAGAGATAACACCCCCCATTACGTCATGCTTCAGAAATGTGGAAAATGGTCCGTTTTCAAATGTTTTATTTTTGAACGTCAGTTCACATTTGTAGGTGGATCATCAGTGTTAGAGCTAAAATTAGCATGTTTAAAGTGATTTTCATGCTTCCAGGGGCCCAAAACACAAGATTTATGGAATGGTTAAAAGTGCATGAAAATGGTCAATTTACTCACTCTGAGTTCTCAAAAAGGGTTTCTTCACCCCGGGAAGTTAATTAAATACCATTTGGAGGCATTTAATGTTCGAGCAAAAACGGCTGATTTTCGACAAAAGAGATAACACCCCCCCATTACGTCATGCTTCAGAAATGTGGAAAATGGTCCGCTTTCAAATGTTTTATTTTTGAACGTCAGTTCACATTTGTAGGTGGATCATCAGTGTTAGAGCTAAAATTAGCATGTTTAAAGTGATTTTCATGCTTCCAGGGGCTCGGGAAGTTAATTAAATACCATTTGGAGGCATTTAATGTTCGAGCAAAAACGGCTGATTTTCGACAAAAGAGATAACACCCCCCCATTACGTCATGCTTCAGAAATGTGGAAAATGGTCCGTTTTCAAATGTTTTATTTTTGAACGTCAGTTCACATTTGTAGGTGGATCATCAGTGTTAGAGCTAAAATTAGCATGTTTAAAGTGATTTTCATGCTTCCAGGGGCCCAAAACACAAGATTTATGGAATGGTTAAAAGTGCATGAAAATGGCCAATTCACTCACTCTGAGTTCTCAAAAAGGGTTTCTTCACCCCGGGAAGTTAATAAAATACCATTTGGAGGCATTTAATGTTCGAGCAAAAACGGCTGATTTTCGACAAAAGAGATAACACCCCCCCATTACGTCATGCTTCAGAAATGTGGAAAATGGTCCGTTTTCAAATGTTTTATTTTTGAACGTCAGTTCACATTTGTAGGTGGATCATCAGTGTTCGAGCAAAAATTAGCATGTTTACAGTGATTTTCATGCTTCCAGGGGCCCAAAACACAAGATTAATGGAATGGTTAAAAGTGCATGAAAATGGCCAATTTACTCACTCTGAGTTCTCAAAAAGGGTTTCTTCACCCCGGGAAGTGAAATAAATACCATTTGGAGGCATTTAATGTTCGAGCAAAAACGGCTGATTTTCGACTAAAGAGATAACACC